>NC_133662.1:135075075-135375075 GCF_037893015.1 Macrotis lagotis | reverse complement strand
ACATTACCCCCTCACTCAAATCCAGTTCATGTGCTTGTCATGACATCACTTTTTCTGATGTCATGGTCTTCTTCAAGATTGAAGGGCAAACAAACAAAAAAACCCATAGGCCACAGGCTTTATAAAGTTCTCAAATTCCATTCATGTGGCATTATTACATTTTATTATTATACTCATTGGTAATATGGATTATATTGTAGTCATAAATAAATATTAATTCATATATGTGGCACTTGACAAGTTTTTGTTGGGTGATGTGGCCCAGAAGAGGTAAAAGGTTTAACATTCACAGTTTAAATACTGACCCTGAAAATTTAACTATTGGTTTTCCCTTTAGAACTGGATCTAGCACACCTCTGGATATGTATAATCTTTGATATTAGTCTTATTAGATACCAGATGTATGTTGCAAATACAAATATATGTAGCATATAGAACTTTGGTAGAGAAAATGTCAAATAAACAATAATGAGTTAAAATGTCTAAAAAAATAGGAAACAGTTCTAAGAAATAAAGCAAAAGGAACTCCACACAAAGGAAATATGATATCAGAAAGTAAATAGAATCAAAATGCCTAGAGTTGTGGTAGGTGAGAAATGAAAAGGAAACAAACGTTTGTGCTTCTGACCTTATCAATTTTTTAAGCAATACATGTCAATCACCAAATTGGGACCAGTACTCTTCCTCAGGTTTGCCACTAGACCCTGAAGGAGACAGACTTTTACATACTAAAAAAATTAAATAATACCCAATAGTTAAAATAAAGCAATTAATCAGGATACAATATTAGGTAATCTGATTATTATTAATTGGAGGAAAGACTAGGGATTTTCCAAATTAGGAGATGGAGAGTGAACAGGTACAAATCCCTGAATTCAGAAAAAGAAGTATCCCACTTCTTTCAAATCTCCACATACAATCAAAGAAACATGGAAACAATAACTGACTGATCACTACAGGACTGGTTTTCAGGTAAGAAATGTGAATTGATCTGGTCTCAGACACTTCATAATTACCTAGCCGTGTGGCCTTGGACAAGCCACCTAACCCCATTTGCCTTGCAAAAAACCTAAAAAAAATGTGAATTGTTTGAAAAGTATAATTATGAGAAAACTCCTTGCATCAGTTTTCATATCTGACTGGGTTTCTAGTTATTAAAACCTAGGTCCTTAATTAAGGGACTCTCAGCAATAGGTAGATCTGGTCCAGCTTTCCAGACATGAAAACCTAGGTTCAAACAACACAACATCAAGTCCTCTTATAATTTCCACAATTGAATAAAATTTTCTCACTAGGCAGAAATAACTGCATAGAGAGCGAACTGAGTTATATTCAGAATTGAGTTAAAAGATGGAGTTAGACTGGTTTACTCAATTCCCACTACCCCTTGCTGATCTAATCTCTCAAGTCTGAGAGTGAGAGTGACAGAGCAGAGAGAGAGAGAGAGAGAGAGAGAGAGAGAGAGAGAGAGAGAGAGAATGAATAATGATTGTAATGAGATCACAGTAGATAACCACTGACCAGGAAGGGACTTTAAAGTTGATCTCATCTGGGGGTCTAAGCATATTTGTGTTTGGTAGTCTGGTGATACCTAGGGTCCCCTTCTCAGAATCAATTGCTATCCATAAAGTGTTATCTATTTTTCTAAATATATGAATACATTTTGTTTTTCAGTCACATCTGACTCTTTATGATACTATTTGGGGTTTTCTTGGCAGAGATAGTGGAGTGGTTTATCATTTCCTTTTCCTGTTCATTTTGCAGATGAGGAAACTGAGGCAAACAAGATTAAATCACTTGCCCAGCATCTCACAGCTAGTAAGTGTCTGAGAGCAGATTTTAACTCACAAGGATGAGTCTTCCTAATTCTAGAACTAAATGTTTATCTAGAGCAGCAGGTAAAGAAATTTGTGCAATGTTATAAAGTTACAAACTCAGTCCACAGTTCTAGGATTTTTTCCAATGTGCCATAGATGAAGGCTAAATATTGACTCAGTTTCGAGGTCTTGTTACAGCTGAATTAATCTTCATCTGTTAGTGGGAGTAAACTAGTTCTATTTCTTAGGAGGTAGGTTGAGTCAGTGGAAAGAATGATTGATGCATTGGGAAGGAGTAAATGATTTAGCTGCTAACTATGCATCACATTTACAAGAAGCACTTAACAGTGTAAGGCTTGCCATCTTTCAAAATCTCAATTTTATCATCTGTAAAACAGGGATAATCATAACTGTACCATTGGATTCATGGCAATATCATGAAGAAAACATTTCATAAACATTTATGTCCTAAGTAAATGTGACATTATTTTTAAGAGAAAAATATTTCCTATTTGTTTTGAATGAATTCAATTTAAATGAATTAAAAATATTTATTGAGTTCCAGTCATGTAATCTGAGAGCTCTATTTAACTATACCCAGTAACAATAGAAGTTAGAATGATTTATTGATATTTACAGCCAAGAGTAAGCAGAAAAAAGTGGGGACAGATGAAAAGCAAATTCATTTAGGGAGAGAGGCACATAGGCATCTTCCTTGATCTAACTATCTTAAGAGGCAACATGCTGGGTCATGGCTTAGAGGAATAGTAGGATATAAAAATCTAGGCAAAATCCCACAGCTTCTGGGAGCCTGTATTTAAGCAATTTTCAGATAAAGGCCCTGCTGTGGCCATAGTCATGTTGCCAGTAGAATGGTAGGGTCAGGGAATGTGAACCAGTAGCAAAAGAGGAATCTCTAAAAACTTATCTGAAAGACCTACTCAGGATGAGGAAGGTGAAATGATAATTGCCATGTCAGCAAATTAGTTCTAATTAGAACTGGGTATCCTCAAACCCCACCCCTTACCCTCCCATTACATAATGTGAGACAGGCCCAGAAAAGCCAGGACATAGATCCTTTCTGACTATTCACATCCTATGTGCTAGGCCCTGAGAATAAAAATACAAAGAACTTACCCTCAATGGGAAGTATCTAATTAAATAAAAGGGAAGCAACCTGAGTAGGGATAAAGCACTTATAATTGCAGGGTCATGAGGTGACAGGGCAGCTGGAGAGGCAGAGCTGAACCTCATCTCTGATTGAGAGGGATTGAGTTCATATACCTAGAATACTTTCAATCGCTGAATAATTAGAATAATATTTAGAGAGAGGGGGAAAAATGTAAAACTCAAAACCTTGCCAAAAAAAAAGGTTGTTGAAAACTACTGTTTCATTTACTGATTCCATTTACTGTTAGAAAAGTAAAATTAATTTGAAAAAGAAAACAGTAAAGAAAATATTAATACAGATGAAAATTAAAATGTTTTATCTGAGGAAAAAAAAGAATATGAAGAGGCTTCATGGAGAAGAAGATAATTGGCCTGAGCCTTCGAGAAAGGTAAGAATTCAGAGAAGAGGTAAGTAGAGAAAATTTTTTTAAGCAGGAGCTACAGTCTATGAAAGTAAACAGAGGCAAGAAATGTAATGCTTTACTCATTTAAATATTTTTAAAAGAAAACAATCAATTGTGATATTATAATTCCAATGATAAGTTTTTATTCTGAATAAATAAAATGAAACAATAATGCATGATGAACGAAAAATCATATATATATATATAAACAATATCAATAGGATATAAAAACAATGACAATCTTTACATTAGCTTACAAAAGCAAAGCAATTACTTCCTGATTATAGGAAAAAATTAAAATAGTTTTGCCTTGCCAATTTTTAAAAAAATTATCTTCCTGAGAGGTGAAACCAAGATGGCGGTGTGAAGACAGCATCTCCCAGAAGCTCCTTCCCCCCAAAACTCCAAAAAGCCAACAAATTATGACTCTAGTCAAAATTTAGAAGGTCAGAACCCAAAGAAAAGTTGAGTGATACATTTTCCCAGTCCAAGATAACTTAGAAGTTCCATGGGAAAGGCATGTTTCACCAAGACCTGGGGTTGGAAAAAAGCTGTGGTCACTCAGCCCAGCCAGGCCTGGCTCAGGAATCACAGGGAATAGTTTGAAGGGGCTGTGAGAGAAATCTGCTACACCAGAATGAGTGTGGAGTGAGGAGACTGGCCACAGAACCTGCAGCGAGAATTGGGAGAAACCAGCCTGCACCTCCAGAACACAACCCACAGATAGTAAGAGGGTCAGGGGAGATGGTAGAAAGCTCACTGCTCTCCCTGGGGAAGGACTCTTCTATTTGCCTACACTTAGATCCAGGTTGCATTTTTTTCTTCCATACTAAGATAGTAGGGCTCCTCCTCACAGCTCCATGGAAGAGGAGAGTGCCTGTGGTCATCTACATATCAAAGTACAGGCAAGAGAGCATTATGCCCTTGGAGAAATAAAGGTCCCAGTGGGGTGTATGAAAAAACCCCCAAAGCAGGTGTTCCAATAATACTCAAAAGCCTAGGAGGCACCCCCAAAACCAGGCACAGGCTAGAGAAATGAGTAAACAAAGAAAAAAAGAGGAACACCATTGAAAAATACATTGTCTATGATCCCAAGAAGGATCAAAATACTCAATCTGAAGATGAGGATGTACAAGCTACTGCATCTAAAGACTCCATGAAAAATGGAAGTTGGGCTCAGGCAGTGACAGAGCTCAAAAAAGATTTTGAAAATCAAATAAGGGAGATAGAAGAAAAACTGGGAAAAGAAATGAGAGAGATGCAGGAAAAACACGAAAAAAGTCAACAGCTTAGTCAAGGAAATTCAAAAACTGCTGAAGAAAATATCATGTTAAAAACCAGCATAGGACAAATGGATAAAACAGTTCAAAAAGTTATTGAGGAGAAGAATGCTTTAAAAAGCAAAATTGGCCAGATGGAAAAGGAGATAAGAAAGCTCCCTGAGGAACACACATCCTTCAAATGTAGAATGGAGCTAAAGGAAGCTGATGACTTTCTGAGAAGTCAAGACATAATACTTCAACACCAAAAGAATGAAAAATTAGAAGAAAATGTGAAACATCTCATTGAAAAAACAACTGATCTGGAAAACAGAATCAGGAAAGATAATTTAAAAATTATTGAGATACCTGAAAGTCACGATCAGGAAAACCTCATTTTTAAAGAAATCCTACAGGAAAATTGCCCTAATATCCTAGAAGCAGAAGGCAAAATAGAAATTGAGAGAATCCACTGTTCTCCCCCAGAAAGAGAACCAAAAAAAACCCCAACCCCCAAGAATAGTATAGACAAGTTTCAGAACTCCCAAGGAGTTCAAAAGACAAAAATATTACAAGCAGCTAGAAGGATATAATTCAAATATTGTGGAGCTCCAGTCAGGATCACACAGGACTTAGCAGCAACTGCATTAAGAGTTCATAGGGCTTGGAATATAATATTCCAGAAGGCAAAAGAGCTAAGAATGCAACAGAGAATCAAATACCCAGCAAAGCTGAATATCCTCTTCTGGGGGAAAAAGATGGACTTTCAAAGAACCAGGGGAATTTCAAATGTTCCTTTTGAAATGACCAGAGCTGAACAGAAAATTTGACCTTCAAATACAGGACTCAGGTGAAGCATAGAGAGCAGAGGAAAAGGGTATAAAATATGAGGGACTTAATGATGATAAACAATGTATTTCTGCATAGAAAAATTATACTGATAATACTCATATGAAACTTCTCATTTAATAGAGCAGCTAGAAGGAACTTTTATAGATGTAGCACAGTAGAGAGCTGAATCAGAAGATACAATATATTGTAAAAATGGAGTTAATGGCTAAAAGGGAAATGCACTGGGAATAAAAGAAAGGAGAGATAGAATAGGTTAAGATATTTCATATGAAAGATAATTTTTAATATTTTTTTTTACAATAAGCTTTTGCAATGATATGGGAGGGGGAAGGCGAGGGGGAATGAGGGGAACCTTCACTCCCATCATAAATGGCTCAGAGAGGAAACAGTATACACACTCAATAGGGTATAGACATCTAGAGTAAAAAGGAGAGGAAGGGGGAGGAGGGTGTGGGTGATAGAAGAGAGGGTAGATCATAGGAGACAACAGTCAGATATAACACATTTTCTTTTTTTACTTCTTGCAAGGGACTGGGATTGAGTGGCCTGTCCGAGACCAAGGGGCCAGGTGGTTGCTGGTCTCAGGGGTGGTGTTTGGGTTCAGGGCCTCTTGGAGCCAGAGCTGGTGATCAATCCAATACACTACTCAGTCACCATACAGCACATTTTAGAAGAAGAACAGAGTGAAAGGAGAGAGAAAATATAATATATGGTAGTGGGGAGGAATGGTTGGAGAGAATTACAATCAGCAATAGCAACAGTGTGAAAATATCGAAATGACTTTTATGATGGACTTATAAAGAATGTGATCCACCTGAGACAGAGCTGATGGTATCAGAACACAGACTGAAACACATTTTTTCCCCTTTCCTTTACTTTATTTCTCATGAGGGTCTATATTTTTTAGGGGGAAGGGTATTATGTTTACTCTTAAACAAGAATATTTTAGTAATGTATAAAAATATCACTTGTACAAAAATATTCATAGCAGCCCTGTTTGTGGTGGCAAAGAATTGGAAATCAAGTAAGTGTCCTTCAATTGGGGAATGGCTTAGCAAACTGTGGTATATGTATGGGATGGAACACTATTGTTCCATTAAAAGCCAAGAAGGATGGGAATTCTGGGAAGCCCAGAAAGATTTACATGGACTGATGCTGAATGAGATGAGCAAAAGCAGAGGAACATTGTGCACCCTGGCAGCAACATGGGGGTGATGACCAACCTTGATGGACTTGCCCATTCCATTAGTGCAACAATCAGGCACAATATTTTTCTTATTTAAGGATATGATTTCTCTCTCATCACATCCAATTTAGATCAATGTATACCATGGAAACAATGTAAAGACTAATAGACTGCTTCTGTGGGGGGGGGGTAGGGGTGTGTGTGTTCAAATGGTCATGAGGTCACTTGGGCTGGAGAGGAAAATTAGATGTTGAATTCTTTGAGAAAACAGAAAGAGAAGGGCTCAGACGTCAGTAGATTACAGCAGAAAGGGTCTATAGAGAGTGATACAGTTGGATGAAATGAAATTTGAAGGTAGAGAGATTGCTTAGCAGTAGAGATAATTATAAAGATGATAATGATGACGGTGGTGGTGGTGATGATAGCAACATATATATACATGATTTCTGATGTGTCTGGGGGAGCTAAATACTTAAATTTAATATTAATATTAATACCTCATATTAATACCACAACAAACTTGAAATATGAATGCTATTATTAATCCCATTTTGCAGATGAGAAAATCGATACAAGTTAAATGACTTTATCAGGGTTACACAGTAAGAAAGTATTTGAGGTGACATTTGTTCTTAGATCTTCCAGACTTTAGGGCCACAATATGCACAATGTCATGGGATCACAGCATATCAACTCCTCTACCTGTCTTATTCTATTGGGAGTGTGAGAAAAGGAGCAATAAGTACCTAAAAAGAGTGGCCAAGGATGAGGATTAATTCTCAAAAAGCCAAGTTTTTATGAATGGAAAAACATGAACACTGTGAGAAGAAAGCTAAAATTCAGGGGAGCTGGGTTTGTAGTTGTTTCATTGAAATGCATTAATGAAAAAGATTAACTCTTAGGGAAGGTAAGAGCTGAACTAGATAGGAATGAGAATCCTTCCTCCAACACTTGTTTACTAGGTGTCCCTCGTCACATCCATTAACTTCTCCGAGTCTGGTGAAAAAGGAAAGACCTGATGTTAAACATCCTGCCAGGTTCGTTGATTCTTGACAGTCTACCCTAGGACACAGATGTCAAATCTGCAGCTAGCTCTTGGCTGAAAACAACTTGTAAAACTCCATAATGCAACCGGAATAGGATTAAAATGTAATTGAGCAATGTTTGAAAACATAAATAAAAACACACTACACCATTGATAATAATTTGACACTTCTGTCCTGCTTTGACCTGAAGATCATAAAGGTAGCTTGCCTTGATGGGACTGGTTCCCTTTAAGGATGAGACTTGTGAGAGCAGCTCAATGGTTGGTTTTGGAGCAAAGGAGGTATCGTTTTAAAATCTCACATATTCATGTTCAAAGCTTTGTATTACATATTAATATTAAATATTTGAATATTACGTATTCAAAGCCAGTCACTGGTGGCCTATCTAATCTATAATACAGATTTTGACATGAAAGTCACTGAGGTTGATGTACAAGTTCATCCTCTAGCAGGAAAGCATCTGGAAAAATTTGTTGACATCATTTTGTCATATACAAACTTGCTGCTAAATCTGTTTCTGAAAGCAATGTAAAGAATGCCATAGACTGTCATTTTATCAATGGTAACTGCTGAATTTGTGTCAAGATCTAGCTGGGGGAATGATGACAATAAAAAGCCCAAGCCACTTTGGACCTCATCCAAGTTTGTTAGGTATGGAATTCCACTGAGGGAATTGCTTGCCTCACAGTCACAGTTATTCAAAAAAATGGCAAGTCAATTAAATGAATATGAGAAGAAGCAACACAAATAAGGGGGATAAACAAAACTCCAAACTCTGAAGAACTGTTCCAAGAGTATTTAGTTTAGTTGTTTTCCTTTTTTACCCCAATTAAATGGTTTGAAATGCAGGGTTTTTTTTTTTTTGAAATGACAGCTTTAAAAAAGGCTGGGAAAAGGATTTTTGTTGACATATACCATATGTCACACACTGCAATTCTCTTATCAATGGAAAGTAACTGGGCTTTATTTGAAGGGTGCTAAACACAGTAACTACAGAAAAAGCTATAGAGTGTGAATGAAAAATGAGATAGCTTTAGTTTTCAAAAATCAAATTGGAATGGAAAGCAGGAAGATGGAAGAGGAAAGAGAACAACGAAAACAAAACAAAAGGTGGTGAAATGTATAGAGCACAGGCTCTGAAGTAAGTAGAACTGGAATTCAAATCCAGCCTCAGACCCTTCACACTTACTGTGTGACTTTGGGCAAGTCACTTCACCCTGATAGCCTCACATCCAGGGGCCATCTCCAGTCATCCTGTTTATTATCTGGCTACTGGATCCAGATTGCTCTAAAGGACAAAGGGAGACCGGTGATCTGGCACAACTTCCCCTCACTTGAATTCAATTCATATGCTTGTCATGGCAACACCTTGCTTCTACAAGAATGGACAAACATTATCATCATGTAAAAGGACAGAAAATCTTTGCTCCTACTTGCCACGTACCACCTCTACAAATATGATACAAAATACATGAGGACATGCACCATTATTCATTTTATATATTCACATTATATGGTTAATATATACCTTTTTCATGAGTAATCATCTTTTTTCAGCTTGTGATTTTTTATTATTCGTTCAGACCCTGGAGATTTCTGGATTTTTTGTTGTAATGCTTTCTGATTTTGTTCAGCCATGTAGGCATTCAAAAAAAAATAATTTTTTATTGATATCTTTTGGTTTTATATTAGTTTAATTTTCCAATATATGCCTTGCCCTGAATATCATTTCTTATTTAAAGTAATTTAAAAAGAGAAAAATAAAAACTAATCAACATAGCAAATTTGATAGTACTGTCTCATATTATTTCTTGAGAGGAAAGCTTGGTTGCCATAATTATTTAGAATTCAATTTCTATTTTTTTGTTCCTCTTTCTTTTGACATTGTTGTCTTTGTATATATTCTTTTCATGCTTCTGTTAATTTCATTTTACATCTGTTCTTTTTAGCCTTCCCATGTCCCCCTACTTTTTGTTTCTTATACAAAGGCAATATTCTCTTATGTTCATGCATAACAATTTGTTTAGTTACTCATTTCCAGAAATTTTCCAGTGGGGACAGATGGAGACACTATTATCAGATATGGGTTGACTTCTGAGTTCCCTTCTAACTTTGAGATTCTGTAAATATTTGAAAATGATATATTTTTTTTAAAGAAGACATAGGCTATGCTACTAAGTAAGTAAAACTTTGTTATCATACACAAGGAAGAATATTGCCTCTTGGGGGAATAGGGGTGTTTGTGGAGGGAAATACTTTCTTCAATTCTTTCACCCCTTTCCCAATCTCTGCTACTCTAGGGGGAAGAAACACTTGTGGGGAGCTAGAACAGTCTCATTGAACCCCTAAAGTCATTGATTGCTTGAAAGGATCTCTTCTCTCTGTCTCTGGCTGTCTTTCTCTACCTCTCTCTTTCTGTCTGTCTTTCTCCCATTAATTTAGCTTCAAGCAACCCCTTGTTTTTCTTAAGAAACCTTTATTATTTCTTTTGCTCCTTGCCAGGGCAAATGGAAAACTTTATTTCTTTTAAGTAGATGGAAACAAGGTTAATCAGTGTTTTAAAAAAATTTCTAAGGAATTAATATTTTTTAAAATAAGGTACAAAAGCTTAATTTGCAGAAATATTCTTCTACTTAACTTTGTCTGACCATTTCTGAATGACTTCAATATCTACCTTTTTTCACTATAATCCTAACTTAAGATGCTTACATTTTCCGATAAGTCACACTTCACAGGTAAGAATAATGAGTTGACTAAAGAGTTCCAGTTTACAATAGCATCTTTCACTTCTTCTGGAGTACATTTGCATGTTAACTTACTGCAGAAACTTTGTCACCTTTTTGTTGAATGTCCAATTTGTTATCTCTAAGTTGTTGTTTTTTCCAGGGTAGATGAATTTTTTTTTTAAATGGAAGAGTAATTTTCTTATACCCTAAGAAATCAGACCAAAGAAGTTGCTTTGCTTTAAGTGCCCAGAAGTTATCTTAATTCTACCCTTCCCTTGTATTTTTAAAACTTGGGCAGATGCAGGAAAGAAAATATCTCTAGGAAGACACTTTTCCAGCTATCATAGGTAGACAGCTTCATTCTAGAATAACCTTTCCAAGACCTTTGAATCTTCATTTCTTTCTGTCTCCTGCCCTTTGCTATCAACAATACAAAGAAGTCTGCCTCTCTTATGTATGCAAATTAATTCCACAAAATATTTAAAGTTCCTCTCTGCCTCCAAAGGAAGAGTGGAGAAGGGGGTTTGGAACTTGGACTTGGAACTAGATTAGAATGGGGAGAATAAAACCCACCATACCAGTAAATGTTAGAGTCAACAAAATATGCAAAATGCCCTGAAGCAATATAATATCTTGGCCTTACAGAAGGTAGGAAATTACTAGAAGAAATGTAAATGATGTGCAGGAGAAGAATGTCAGCTACATTCCAAAAGCAGTTTGATTCTACACAGCAATACATACACATTGCAAACCTTTAAATGAAATGCTACAGAAACATTTAAGATTGAGATTTACATGTAGTGAGGCAAAAAAATTACTATTAAAAGTTTCCTAAGTTTTAAAACCTTATTTCTGAATCTGAGTATGGAGCTTATAGGACCAGGGGATTCAAACTTGGAAGGGAATTTATTTTACACATGTAGAAACTAAGACTTAGAGGCATAAGATACCTGTATCAGTGCCATTAAGGTAGGAAATAGAAGAGCTACAATGTCAGATCATCCAATCAATACTCCTTTCACTATACCATAGTCTTAACCTGCAAAGTAAAGATGAACTTCAAAACTAAATATTGAAGCAAAACTAAAATACCAAAGTTGTTTTGCCTTTGCCTGATATGACACTGGACAAAGTAGGAAGGAAAACTAATCTCCTTCTTTTCAAAGGTTTTCTTTTTTTGTTTTTCTTCTTTGGTTTTTGCAAGGCAAATGAAGTTAAGTGGCTTGCCCAAGGCCACACAGCTAGGTAATTATTAAGTGTCTGAGGTCAGATTTGAACCCAGGTACTCCTGAATCCAAGGCCGGTGCTTTATCCACTACGCCACCTAGCCGCCCTTTTCAAAGGTTTTCTGCCTAAAACTTTTTTTTATCTGCCTAACCTTCTCCAGACCATTTAATCAGGGCCTTGCTAAGAAGTCTATGGGCACTAACATACAAATAATAACCTGAAAAGTAAGGGCAGGTGAAGGAGGAGACAGAGCCAAATAGCTAAGCGTTCCAGATGTATTCATTTCCCCAGAAATTAATTTCCTGTGTTTTTTAAAAATTCTATCTATTTATTTATTTATTTATTTACATATTACTAAAATAGTCTAGTAGGAAATAGGTAGGGGGAAACATAATCCCCCTCCCCCACAAAAATAGAAAAATCTCATGAAAATAAAGTGAGAGAAAAAGAAAAAAAATTATACTTCAGTCTATTCAGATAACATCAGCTCTGTCTCTGGGATGCATTGCTTTCTTTATCCTAAGGCCATCAGAGAAGTTGCTTCAATTTTTTTCCCACAGTTGCTTTTGCTAATTGTATTTCCCTCCATCCATTCATCCCCTGCTGTTGTGGGGCAGCCAAGTGATACAGCAGACAGAGCACTGGCTCTAGAGCCAGAAGGACCTGAACCCACCAATCCTGCCCATACACCAACAACCACCCAGTCACATGGTTCTGGGCAGACCAACCCCATCACTTTGCAAAAAAACAAAAAAAGCATGTTGTATCTAACTACCCTCTCCCACTATCTTCCCTCTTCTCTATCACCTACACACACCCCTTCTTCTGCCCTGTCCCCTTTCTCCCATCCCCTTCCACTCCTTTTTCCTCTAAGATAAGATAGATTTCTATACCCTATTAGGTGTGTATGTTGTTTCCTCTCTGAGCCATTTCTTTTTTTTGGCGGGGGGGAATTTTTTGCAAGGCAATGGGGTTCAGTGACTTGCCCAAGGTCACATATCTAGGTAACTATTAAGTGTCTGAGGCTGGATTTGAACTCAAGTCCTCCTGACTCCAGGGCTGGTGATTTATCCACTGTGCCACCTAACTGCTGGCTCTGAGCCATTTCTTATGAGAATGAAGGCTCACTTATTCCCCTTCACCTTCCTCCCTACCACTCCTTTGTAAAAGCTTCTTATTGACTCTTTTACATGAAATATCTTAGTGCAGTCTACCTCTCCTTTCCCTTTCTCCCAGTACATTCCTTTTTCACCTGTTGACTCCATCTTTATAATAGCTTCATATTCAGCTCTCTCTTGGGCCTTGTCCTTCTACTAAGTGCTCTATTTATTGAGGTGGTTCATATAAGTTATCAGTATCATTTTCCCATGCAGTAATATAAGCAATTTAATATCATTAAATCCCTCATAATTTGTCTTTCCCATTCACCCTCTCTATACTTCTCCTAAGTCCTACACTTGGAGAGCAAGCTTTCTGTCCAACTCTGGTCTTTTCAACAGGAAAAGTTTGAAATTCATTGAATGTCCATCTTTTCCCCTGAAAGAGGATGTTCAGTTTTGCTGGGTAGTTGATTCTCAGTTGTAATTCAAGCTCTTTTGCCTTCCAGAATATCTTATTTCATGATGTAGACACTTCTTTTTTAATTTAAAAAATATTTTTATTATTATTATTTTTGTTTTTTTTAATTTATTTACTTTTGAATTTTACAATTTTTCCCCTAATCTTGCTTCCCTCCTCTCACCCCACCTCAGAAGGCAGTCTGATCATCTTTATATTGTTTCCATGCTGTACATTGATCTAAATTGAATGTGTTGAGAGAAAAATCATATTCTTAAGGAAAAAAATAAAATATAAGAGATAGCAAAATTGCATAATAATATAACAGCTTTTTCTTTTAAATTAAAGGTCTTTGGTCTTTGTTCAAACTCCACAATTATTTCTCTGGATACAGATGGTATTCTCCATCATAGATATCCCAAAATTGTCTCTGATTATTGCACTGATGGGATGAGCAAGTACATTAAGATTGATCATCAACCCCATATTGCTGTTCTTCTGGTTCTGCTCATCTCACTTATTATCAGTCCATGCAAATCCTTCCAGGTTTTTCCTCTTCCTCGTTTCTAATAGAACCGTAGTGTTGCAGACACTGCTAAGTCCTATGTAATCCTAAAGGTAGTGCTACAATATTTGAATTGTTTCTGACTGTTTGTAATATTTTCTCTTTGACTTGGGAGTTCTGGAATTTGGCTATTATTCCTGGAGCAATTTTTTTGGGAATCTCTTGCAGGAGGTGATTTGTGGATTCCTTCGATTTCTATTTTACCCTCTGTTTCTAGGATGTCAGACAATTTTCCTGTAGAAATTCCTTAAAAATGAAGTCAAGACTCATTTCCTGGTCATGACTTTCAGGTAGCCCAATGATTTTTAAATTGTCTCTTCTGAATCTGTTTTTTTTTCAGGTCAGTTGTTTTTCCAATGAGATATTACACATTTTCTTCTAATTTTTCACTCTTTTCGTTGTATTTTATTGTTTCTTGAGTCCTCACAAAGTCACCAGCTTCCTTGAGCTCTGTTCTAGATTTGAAGGAGTTGTTTTCTTCAGAAAGTTTTCTTATCTCCTTTTCCATCTGGCCAATTTTGCTTTTTAAGACATTCTTCTCATTAACCTTCCAGACTGCTTTTTCCATTTGTCCTAAATTGTTTTTTTTTTTTTTTAACATATTGGTTTCTTTAGTATTTTGGGGGATCTCCTTGACCAAGTTGCTGACTTGGTTTTCATGATTTTCTTTCATTACTCTCATTTCTCTTCCCAATTTTCCTTCTACCCCCCTTACTTGATTTTCAAAATTTTTTCAGCTCTTCCATATTCTGAGACCAATTTCTATTCTTTTTTAGGCTTTGGATACAAAAGCTTTGACTTTGTTATCTTCTGAGTGTGAATTTTGATGCTCCATGGGACCAAAGTAATTATCTATGGTTAGATTCTTTTTTTCTTTTTACTCATTTCCCTAGTCTATGCCCTGATTTTGAGGTGTTTCCTGAGCTTTTGAGTGTTATTGGGATACCCCCACAAGGACTTCAGCTCCTTCAATGTCTTATTAGAAGCTCTGACAGCTCTCCTGGTCTGTGGATGTCCACAAGCACTCCCCTCTGCCTTGGAGCTGTGAGGAGGGTTCCTGCTCCATGATGGCAATAGGGGGCTCTAGACCACTACCAGGGTCTGAATATGAACTAAGCAGCAGAGTCCTGTCCCAGGAACAGTGGAGAGACCTTGACAGTCTCCCCCATACCTTTATCTTCCTTCGACTGAGTGCTCTGGGAGCCACTGCTGGGTGGCTCTCTGCTGCATGGTTCTGCAGGTTTGTTTCTGTCTCCCAAGGCTGGGGCTCCATGATCATTCTGGCAGAGTTTTCCCACTGATCTTCCAAGTTGTGCTTTGTGATACCTGGATTGAGAGGTGTGGAAACTGTTTATGCTGCCATGAGCCCAAGTGTCACCCAGGGACCCAGGTGCCCTCTGCACTGTTCTTGGATGGCTGGAACTTGTTTGTTCTGGCACAGGGCCACCCTAACTGTGCTGCTTCCCCTTCTAATACAGTGGAACAGAGCTTTCCAAGTTATCCTGGACTGGAAAATTTCTTCACTGGGTCTTTTTGTGGGTTCTGACTCACAAAAATTTGATTTGAGTCATAATTTTAAGGTTTTTGGAGTATTTTAGAAGAGAACTTCTGGGAATTCCTGCCTTCACACTGCCATCTTGGCTCTGCCCCTCCTGTATTTCTTCAATAAAAAAGCATTTAATAAATTCTTATGTGCCAAGCACTGTGATAAGTTTGGAGAATTACAAAAAAAGTAGTAGAAAACATGATTCCCACCTTTGAGGAGCTCACCTTTGTAATTGGTGAGACATCATGCAAAAGTAATTCTGATATAATACAAGCTATATATATATATACAATGAAAATGGAAGATGATCTCAGATGAAATATTCCAGCAGTAGAGAGGGATTTTTAAATCCTCCCACAAAATGATGTATTTAAGCTAAATCTTGAAGGAAGTCAGGGGAACCAGGAAGCAACAGTAAGAAGGGAGGAGGACATTCCTAGACTCCAACAAGGAGTCACGAGATGCTATGTCTTATGCAAGGGACAGCAACAAAGTGCTTTTGATATTTATATAATTCATAGAGGAGAATAAAGAGTAAGAAAACTAGAAAAGGTAGGTGGGCATCAGGATGGAAAAAGGCTTTAAAAGCCTGGTGTACTAGATGCTGGTAATAGAGAGACCAAAAAAAGAAAAACATACTAAAATCTCTGTCTTCAAAGAGCTTGTATTCTAGTTTAGTTTTTTTTGTAAGGCAATGGGGTTAATTGGCTTGCCCAAGGCCACACAGCTAGGTAATTATTAAGTGTCTGAGGTCACATTTGAATTCAGGTACTCCTGACTCCAGGGCCGGCGCTCTACCCACTGTGCCACCTAGCCGCCCCAAGAGCTTGTATTCTATCAGTTGTGGCAACATATTCACACTTAAATATGTACAAAATGAATGCAAGGTAATTTCTTGGGTGAAGCACTAACATAGGGCAGAGGGTGGGGGGAAACCACCATTGGAAGGTCTCGGAGACCTGTTTGGACATGGGCTCTTTCTTTTTAAAAAAATTTTTAGGGGCGGCTAGGTAGCACAGTGAATAGAGCGCTGGCCTTGGAGTCAGGAGTACCTGGGTTCAAATCTGACCTCAGACACTTGATAATTACCTAGCTGTATGGCCTTGGGCAAGCCACTTAACCCCATTACCTTGCAAAAACTAAAAAATAATTTTTTAAATGAATTTTTACTTTTCTTTTTACAGAAGACTAAATTTCTTCCCCATATATTCTCCCTCCCATGACGAAATTTCATATAAAAAAATTTTTTTTGAGAAAAAGGTCAATAAAATAGATCGGTACATTGGAAAAAACCTGACAATCTATGAATTACACATATTCAAATTGTGCTTTAATGTTTGCAAAATTCTTTACTCACAACAACCAAGTGAGTTAGGTGGGTACTGACACAGATGCAAAAAGGTCCATGATCCTTGCCCTCTAGGACTCAGAATCAAGTTGATTATGAGGCAACTGTTGTTTCTTAGTGTGCATTTCATCCTCCTTCACTATACTACTCTTGTTCCTGGGGTAACACTTCAGAAACTGCTACCCCTAAATAACTATCTCATTTTATTCAGTCCTTATCCCCAACTATCAATAATCTCTGAACTCTGTAACAACTCAGATTATTGGTATTTGAAGTACAGACTTATACCTATGGACTCCCTCCCCTAGGGAAATCATTTTCAGGGTCTAGCTTACTTGTAATTTTGTAACATTCATTTTTATCATTTTATACTAGTTGTAGTCATTATTGTAGTCATTATGTATGTTTTCTTGGTTCTGCTAACATCACTTTGCATCAATTCATTAAAGTTTCTCCATGCTTCTCTACATTCATCTTATTTCTTGGTTGGAAGAGTTTGCTATGGTTAACCCTAAAAATAGAAGGCTCAGAGAGAATATAATAATTGTCAACTATTTGAAAGGTTATCATAGAGAAGATATTTGTTCAAAGACAAACCAGGATTAATGTGGTAGAAGTTTCAAGGAAAAAAATTTAGGAAAATAACTATAATAATATTTAGAGCTGTTGAAAAATGGAATTAGATTGCTTAGGAGGCAATTAAGGAGTTCACTCTCATTAGGACAGCACCTTTTCATATATATTGGAATGAAAATTCCTTTTGAGGTATGACCTGGGTTAGTCCTCTGAGGTTCCTTCTCATTCAGAAATTCTATGATCTCTAGTCCTACCATAGATCCTAATTTCATTAAATAGATGATCTTTAAGGTCCCTTCTAACTTTAGTTTTATGATTCTATAATGTTTTATCATTTCCTCCCTCCCCCCCTCCCATCCCAATAGGTTTAGTTGCTATGGAGAGATTCAGAGAGTGTGGGTGGTTGAGAATAGTAACTGAATAAAATGAGCTCCTGGTAGCAGCCTCTGAAGGGACATCAGAGATATAGGACAGAGAAACACAGAGCAAGAAACAATCCTGACCTGATAGATTCTAAGATCCCGGAGGTCAGGGATTGGATCATAGAGCTTTTTTGCTTCCACTTTAGCAGCTACCTACTTACCTCAATTTATCAATCTATTTATAAAACTTTGGGTTAGACATAAAATACAGTAAATGTGTATGGATGTATGTGTATACACATACACATCACATATTTATATATAGCTATATGTACACACACACACACACACACACACACACACACACACATAGAGGAAACCTAGGGGTATAATAAATTGAGCTCTAGGTCTAGAGCCAGGAAAACCTGAGCTCAATTCCAGCTTAAGACACTTACCAGGCAAATCATTTTAACTGTTTGCCTCAGTTTCCTTCCCAAGAACTGGAGAAGGAAGTGGCAAACTATTATCTTTGACAAGAAAACCCCAAATGGGGTCATAAAGAAATAGACATGACTGAAACAAATGAACAATAACATTTATATATGTATACACACACACACATACATATATATATATACATGCATTTATACACATAAGTTTTGCCACTTTTATTATTATTTTGATAATATAGTCAAATAAGTAAAGGAATCATTGCTACAAGTTTTTTTATTTTTTATTTTATTTATTTTTAGGGGTTTTCTTTGCAAGGCAGTGGGATTAAGTGGCTTGCCCAAGGTCACACAGCAGTTTGTTTTTTTTAGTCTGTTGTGTTCCTTCTACTTCCTGATGTTTCCATCCTTGGAGTCATGCTTGACTCTCCTTTTTTCTTCTTCATATATGTCCATTCAGTTGTCAAATTTTATAATTTTTACCTTCACACTATCTCTTACAGCTTTCCTTTTCTCTCAACTTACTTGAGCATTTAGGCTCTCATTTCTTGCCTGGACTGTTTTCATAATCTTTGAATTGGCATCCTTACCTCTAGTCTCTCCTCTAAACCACCCTCCAAATAACTGCATTGATATTCCTAAAATATATCTCTCTCGGTTTCCTTCCTTCTCACCTTAAGAGACTGCAGTTTCTCCCAGTTGCCTCAAGGACAAAATGTAAACTTCTCTGTTTAGAATTTAAAGTATTTCATATGGTAGCTCCAGAATACATTTTGAAGCTTACTGAACAGTACTCTATAATCCAACCAAACTGTCCTGTTACCTGTTTGTTCTCCATTTCTCAGTGGAAGGCATTCATCTTTATTCTCTGTCTTCACTCAGACTTCACCCATTCCCCTCATTCATTTCCTTCTTACCTTTTCCCCCAAAGAATTTTATATTTCCAGGCTCAACTCAAACATCAACTTTTACAAAAGATCTATCCTGATAATCCAGTTGTCTAGTGCCTTTCCTCAAATCACCTCATGTTTACTTTCTTTTTTAACAGTATTTTTAATTCTTTTAAAAAATTCAATTTCAGTTCCAAATTTTCCTCTTCCTTCCACCCTCTTGAGAAGGCAAGAAAATACAATATCCAGTTTTGCCTTTATTCTTTACATATTTTTCACTTTTCTATTTTTGTATTGTTTCCCTAAATAGAAAGCTTATCTATTTGAGGACAATAATTGATTCATTTTTATCCAGGATCCTAAGTCTCTAGTGTGTTATGTGGCACATTTTAGACAGTGGCACATTTAAGACATAATAATTGTAGACATAATAATAAATATTTATTAAAAAATAATGCATATTAAAAATAATGCATGCATTGGTAAGGAGTCCCCCACCATTGGAATGGTAGTGAAAAATGGATGGCCTTTTGAATTGGGGGAGTATGGAGACTGTCAGATTTCTTTCTTTTGTAATGTCAGTTATGTTAATGTCAGTTATGTTAAATAAAAAAGGTCATATTGATGAAAGCACATCCGATTCTATTTACTGAAAAGCAATAATTAATTAGTTGGTTATAGCTAAAGCAGTAACAACTATAAAAATAATTTTTTCAAAAGCTCACCATAAAGCATTGGCTTGAAACATTTTGGTTATTTACTGTAAAACACTCTGTACAGTTACATTAATAGAGGGGTCAAAACAGTTGAGTCTCCCTGTAACTTAAGACATTAGAAAAGATAAGGAAAGTGACAAACCCAGTTTAATTCAGGTATCATTAAAGCTCTTGGCTGTCAAGAGAGACAAGCTATTTTGCTTCCCTCCAGTAGAAAATTGTCAGTTGATAGGCAAAACCTCAAGAATAATTAAAGAAAGAGGATATGTGCCCACCACTGGGAAAATCAATCTTTTGCAAATGTATTAAAATGAATTCAGCATCCTTCCCATTTAATAGTAGCTGAGTAAAAACATTTATTTTGCTTGCCTTTGATAATGACTAAGAACTCGTGTTGCCTTCTTAAAAATAAATTACGATGCTGGAGAAAAAACAACAACAACAACAAACCCCCCCCACCACCACCACGGAAAAAAATCTTAAGGCAAAGAGGAAGCAGTGTATGTGTTTGTTTTTTTAACATAATAATTTAGAAAGTTCTGTGGGTCTCCAGGTGTCTTAAGAGCAGTTAAGATATTCCAGGCATGGCTCAGAATGTTTCCTGTCACCTGAGGAGATCTGAAGGAGGTGGGAACATGCAGTAAATGTTTAATAGGCATCTACCTATCTCTTATTCAGAAAGGTGAAGAGAAAGTGAAGCCTCTCTCCCTGCACAGAGAGGCACTACTTTGGCTAAGTATCATACATGAATCTGCCCATCGCTGCTGTGTCTGTGGAAAGTCAAGGGGTTTGGCAGTTTGACTGGATAGATTGACCTTTCATTTGGAAGGCCCGACTTTGTCATTTGGATTAGGCCACAAATAACTGGAAAATTGCTGTATTCACCCTAGTTGCTGTATCAAAATTTCTTCTCTCTCTCTCTCTCTCTCTCTCTCTCTCTCTCTCTCTCTCTCTCTCTCTCTCTCTCTCCCCTCTCTCTCTCTTTCTGTAATTCTGCAATTTTAAAAATTAAAATTCTGTAATTTTAAAAAGCACCACCACTTACTCTCTCCACACTATGTCAACAAATCTGCTTTAAGATGACTCCAAGGGGAGGCTAGGTGGCGTAGTGGATAAAGCACTGGCCCTGGAGTCAGGAGTACCTGGGTTCAAATTTGGCTCAGACACTTAATAATGACCTAGCTATGTGGCCTTGGGCAAGCCACTTAACCCCGCTTGCCTTGCAAAAACCTAAATTAAAAAAAAAAAGATGACTCCAGAGCATGGTGTCCAGAGATATCCCCAATGGGGTCTTATGGAGGAGAAAGGAAAGGAATATGTATTTATATAACTAGGCAATGTGCTAAGCACTTTATAAATATTATCTCACTTGAGACACTGACCCTGCCAGATAGGTGCCCAATACTATGATTACCATGCTCATTTTATAGTTGAGGAAACTGAGACAAATAGAGCTTAAGTTATTTGCCTTAGCTAGTGTTTGAGGTCAGATTTGTACTTTCTGTCTCTAAAACTGAATTATCCACTGTACCATATAACTGTTATTCTTGGTTTTGCAGGGGGGAATCAGGCTGATAGAAAGATAAAGCCCAACAAAATTTATTTTCAAATAACTTGTATTCTATCAGTCATGTACACCATGATTTCCTATACCTGAAAAGTCCTCCCTCCCCTTCTTGTCCTATTGAGGCAGCTAGGTAGTGCAGTAGATAGAGCACCAGCTCTAGGGTCAGGAAGACCCAAGTTCAAATCCAGTTTCAAGACGTTTGTCTCTTACTAGCTCTGTGACCTCAGATAAGTCACTTAACCCTGACTGCCTCACATCCAGGCTCATTTCCAGTCCTCCTGATCCACATCTGGCTACTGGATCTACTTACCTCTGGAGAAGAAAGTGATGCTGGTGATTTACCACAGCCGCTCACTCAAATCCAGTTCTCATGCATGTCATGGCATCATCTCTCTAGGGTCATAGTCTTCTTTGAGAATGAAGGACAAATATCACCCTGTTGAATTTTTTAACACATTTTTTAAAACTCAAATCCAATGAACTTTATCTTTAAAAAAATCATTCTGTATATATTTTCTTGTTTTCCTCTCTGTTAAAAGGAAAACATGTAAGTTCCATGTGTATAGGGATTATTTCATTTACAGTATGTGCTTGCCCAGGACTTGGTACAGTGCTTGGTAAGTGCTAATAAATTACTTAATTAACTAATCTGTCTTTTTTCTTTATATCAAGGGATTACTCTCTGGGGTAAGAATATATTTTGAAATGAAGACGATGCAAAACCAAAAGAAATCAATTTTTTAAAAACAGAAAAAGAAAATTAACTATTTCCTTCCCTCCAAGTGGTTTGTAGTATGCTACCTTAAAAAAAATTTACTTTTGTTCTTCCTTTCAATGATATTCACCTAAATGCTATTATTCAGTACAAACTGAATAAATCTTGATATGCAATCACTTTATTACTCTTTTTATTTCAGTGAATAGAGTACTTCCTGAGTTAAGGAAAACCTGAGTTTAAATCCTACTCATGCTCTTTTTAGCTCTGTGTTCCTGGGCAAGTCATTTAATCTTTGTCTGTCTTAGTTTCCCTAATCATAAAATTTGGATAATAATAGCACCTACCTCCCCAGGGTTGCTGTGAGAAGCAAATGAGGCATTTGTGAAGAATTTACCATATAGTACACAGTAGGACTTTAATAAATATTTAGTCCTTCCCCCTACTCCAAATGTTTATTTCCTTCTCTCCAAGTGCTTAGTAAGGATGTCATATTGATAGTATTGTTCTTATTCCTCTTTTCATTAATATTCATCTAAAAATTTCTTTGAATGCAAATTAATATAGCTTCTTAATATATGATATTCTCTATTACTCCTTGTTTTCAATTCATTTTCCTTGAATAAGCTACAGCCTTTCATAACTATATCATGAGTCTCATTATTCCACTGTCTCAATTATACCTATAAAGTCATTTTCACCTCCTTGCTTTAGCATATCTAGTTCACCTTATTTCTTATACACTTTGTGAATTATGAGTAGATTTGTGAGGTAATGAATCATGTGACTAGTTCTTTTTGAATATTTTCTGTGTGAATTACTAATCTTTATTTGGTTCGGTAAACATTTATTAAGTGCCTATTGTGTGTAAAGTTGTTATTAGGAATACATAGACAAAAATGAAACAGTCCTTGATCCCCAAAATTTATGTTCTGCTCACATTGTTCTTTCTTATACTTGCTATTCTTTTTTAGCATATGGCTTGGCAGATGTTTGTGGAAGTTTTCTCTTCTCCTTGCATTTTCAACTTAAAACTATCTTCAGATTCACAAGACAAGGTAAATATGTGTATATCATGAGAATACATATTAATATATATCTATATATGTAAGCACACACATAGTGTTGTTATTGTTTAGCCTTCATTTTCAGAGAGGACTGATGACATTACAGAGTGATGGTACAACTTGCAAGTGAATTGGATTCAAGTGAGGAAGAGTTGTACAATATCATCAGCCTCACTCTCATTTCCTGAGTCATCAAAGGGCAGTGGTAAGACAAAAGCCAGAACAATTTAGGATGCAGTGGATGACCTTGGCATCTTTAAGGTCAGATTAAACTTTAAGTACTCCCATGGCACCTGCTTTCAGCTGCCCTCTTGGCCATTGGAACAAATTGTTCTCATTTGTTCATCTGCCCATTCAGGGAAAGTCTTCACCTCCCTAACCCACATGAGTTACCCTCAATCTGGTTTAGTCCATCTGTCAAAACAATTTGCCAGAATGTGGTCACTGACCTTGCAACAGTTTCTTGGAGTCACAAGAGAGAGTTGGGTGAAAGGTAGACACCAAAGGTGGATAAACAGCCCTGAAAAGGGCATGGCAAGCCCTCCCACAAGAAGTGTGATTCTTCCATGAACACCCATACATCCTCCTTCTCTCCTCATGTATATATATATTTGCTTATAGCCTCCATGGACACCCATACATCCTCCTTTCTTCCCTATATATATATATATATATATATATATATATATATATATATGTGTGTGTGTGTGTGTGTGTGTGTGTGTGTGTGTGCGTGTGTGTGTGTGTATACATATATATATTTGCTTATAGCCCAGAGCCCACCATATTTATAGTTTAAGATATTATCTAGAAATCCAAATCTCATTATCTGACACCATCTTCTTCACCAGCTTCTTACTTTCAAAATAACTTTTTGAATTCTGAAACTTCTATCTTCAATCAGTAAGCATGATGAAAACACTACTTTTGTTATTAAGGTCTTTAGTTTGGTGTCCAGGATTTCATAACCTCTAGAAATGCTTTCTATGTTCCTTCTGGTGGTATCATTTATCCTTACATGAATCTCCAGGAGTGAGTAGCAGTCATCATTTATGACAAATCTCAGGAGGTATTCTGTCACATTCAGAATACATGCCCTAGGAAGACAGCAAACTTTTCTATTATTCATGTCATATTGATATATGACTGCCTTGGAATTTCGCAGCAGGGAATCACTAATCACCATTATTCATCTTTTCTTCTTCATACCATTACTAGATGACCTCTGTCTTTGCACTGGCTGTCCCCCATGACTGGGATGAACTCCTTCCCTTTGCCTAAAAAAATGCTAAATGAGTGTAATGGCTATTGTCACACGGCAAGAAATGATTAATATAAAGAATTTAGAGAAGCTTGGGAAGACCATATTCTCAAAATAACTGCTAACCAGTTACTTTGTTTTTATTTTTATTTTTCTCTTTATATTTATTCTGTATATATATATATATATATCACTGCTGTCTTCCTTGCTTGAAGGTAAGCTCCTTGTAAGGAACTTGTTACCCCCACCATAGTACACATATAGGGACTTAAAAATATTTATGTTTATTAATTGATTGCCCTGCCAGTTATATTTGGTAGATATCATCATTTCTTAGAGCACAGGAAGATACATCCTTCTAAATATGTCCAACTCTGCCCTCTTAAGGAAGATACTCGCTACGTAATTCCAAATATTAAACATTTTCTTTTCTATGTGTCATATTCCTCTGCCTTCAAATTCTTGATAGAGGTTACTATGCTCTCATCTTCTTCAGACTGCTTTTCCCCCTACTTTGAATTTATTCTTCCATTTGTTCAAGGAACACTTCTTTTTGGCCCTATATCCTCTTTACTTTCTTCTCCAGCATGAAGAATAACCTGGGCTCATGTATATGTAGCTATTTACTCATCTCTGGCAGAGAAGAAATATAGTACATGCTCTGAAGGTCATAGCAAATTCTACTGTCCTACATATTTATTGAAAGCAAGCTCATCAGTTCCCTGGCACTCTTTTTGGTAATTTTCATAGCTAAGTAGTCTGGTAAGCAAAATTTCTAAATTTCTATTTCTAAATCCTATAGATTCCAACTATGCAACATCTCCACTATTTGTATCATACTTATGCAGTTTTCACCCCACCATATTTATTGTTACCTGCCTAAATTGTTGTCAAAGCCTCCTGTAGCTTTTCCTACCTCAAATCTCTCCCCTTTCCAGTCCAACACTGCTAGACCTGGACATGTTACTCTACTCTTTTGTTCAAAAAAGTTCTGTGACTCCCTTGTGCTGTTTTAGAAAGCTCCAATTCCTTTTCTTGTCATTCATGTTTCTCCACAATCAAGTACCTAATTACTTTTCCATATTTAATTCATGTAACTACCCTCTAAGTACTATTTGTTTCAGGATAATTTGTCTACTCTGTTCATTGAATACAACTTGTGTACACCGTGGGTCATGGATCTCTTGATTTCCTATAATCTGAAAAATCCTCCCTCCCCTTCTTACCCTTTGAATGTTTTACCCTTTCTTTAAAGTTTTTATTTTATCTTAAAGTCATCTTTGACTGCCCTGGACTGGTAGCAAGTTTCTCCAACTAAGATATGCTATATTTAAAAAAAAAAATTCTCCAATGTACTGTTGTTCATGCAATGTTTTATACAACAATTGTTTTTAATTGTATCTTCTATTAGGTCCCCAAGACTACAAGGGCAGGGATTAAATCATCTAAACTTTATATTTCTACTAAAATTTAATGTTAAAATCTGCACATAATAGGTACTTAACAAATGTTTATGGAATAATTGTTGCTTCATTTTTGCATATTTGTACTTTTTATTGAGGACCCACAATATATAAAGTAATTTCATGCTACTTTCAAGTCACTCACTTAAATTTTTTAAAAATTATATATTTTCCCCATCACTTTTATTTCTGAATATTTCCCTCTTTTTCTTCCAAAAGAGCCATCCTTTCTAAGGGAGTAGGGGAAGGAAGGAAAAAAGAGGGGCCAAGTAGTGAGAGGGGGAGACAGTCAGAGACTAATTTTCCCCATCGCTTCTTCTGGGTCGTTTAGTTCTTATTATTACAGGAAGACTGAAGCTTTCTGTTATACAAAATACAATTCCAGAGCAGACTTTGTTGTTGGTAAATATAAATGAGTGAAGACAAAGATGTGGGTTAGATTAATGGTTGACAATGAAATTTTCTTCCTTGGGTCATCTATCTATAATTCATTTGAGACTAAACAGAAAAGATTTTGGGGTAAGAGGTGCTAACCAAAAGTAAGGTCATTTTCTGTAAAAGGTTATGTCCTCTTTAACAGACCTTGATGTAGAGAAAAATTTCATTTTACCCTAGAAGTATGCATTCTGGCTTTTGTTGATTGGGTTTGGTAGCTATGAGTTAAGAACTGTCATCCTATCCTTATCAGGGAAGGTTTTAGTCAGCAGACAAAAGCAGAATGAAGACATCCTGGTAGAGATGCTGCGACACTCAGTGAGGAATTAGTCCAGAAATCCCAGTGGAGCATACTGTCTAGGAGAGGAGATATGTTCTGCAAGGAGTAGATATATTGAGAATATTGTAATAACATTACCACAAGGTATCATATTTCAATGTTGGAAGTGTGCTTTGTCTTTTCACATGATTTTCCCATATGTGGATTTCTCAAACTTATATATCTATGATCCATATACCTGTTCCCTCTCCCCATTGAAAGGGTATGTATATGGGACAATTTTCCCTTAGTTTACAGGGGAAATATGCTTTTGTGCCTCTTTCTATATTTCATTAAATGCTATTACTTTGAAATAAATACATCCTTTAATTTGA
This sequence comes from Macrotis lagotis, assembly GCF_037893015.1. Lineage (NCBI taxonomy): Eukaryota > Metazoa > Chordata > Mammalia > Peramelemorphia > Peramelidae > Macrotis > Macrotis lagotis. The sequence goes on along the minus strand of NC_133662.1, from coordinate 135,348,217 downwards.
AATAAAAATATAGGCATATCAAACAGGGCTTATGAACTTTTGTTTTTAGGGCATATGAATAATCTTGAGCACGGGGGGCTTATTCTGGAGGCCGCTTTTGTGGAAATAACATGCTACAGGTACTTCATAATTATGCATCATTTAGTCTTTCATTGTTTTTTATAATTAAATTAGTGGTCATTCTATGCTATGTATCCTTGGTTCTTCTTACTTCATTCTGTATCAGTTCATATAAGTATTTTTTTGTTGTTGTTTTTGCAAGGCAATGGGATTAAGTGACTTGCCCGAGGTCACACAGCTAGATAATTATTAAGTGTTTGAAGTTGGCTGATGCTGAGCGAAGGGAGAACCAAGAGAACAATGTGCACATCAACAACGTTATGAGATGAACAACCTTGATGGAAGCAGCTCCTCTCAGCAGTCCAGAGAGCCACGACAACTGTATCTGACTGGTTATGGACTATATTATCCCCAAACAGAGGAAGAAAAACAAAACACACAGAAAAAAAGTAGCATCCAAATCTGATGAATACTTTATAAAAATTATCTCTTATGTATCTCTTTCCCTTAATCCTAATTCTTCATGCCAAAATTTACTAATTTGTAAACATGTTTAACAAAATATATATATATATATATACTGTTCCCCGCTGAGGGGAGGGGGGGCAAATTTTGTAACTTGGAAATATACATTTATGTATCAATGAAAACAAATAAATTAATAAAAAACGGGGGGGGGGGGAAGCATCTAAGGTTAGATTTGAATTAAGGTTCTCCTGATTCCAGGACTGCTCTATCTACTGCACCACTTAGCTGCCCATAGTTCATATAAATCTTTCCAAGTTTCTCTGAATTCTTTATTGTCATCATTTCTTATACTGTGGTAATAATCCAAAAGACTCACTTTTTGTTTATTGATTCCATAAGCAATTGGTATACACTTTGTTTCCAGTTCTTAATTACTTCAAAAGTTCTGTTATGAATATTTTAATATACATGACAATTTTCTTGCTATATTTGACCCCTTTGGGGAATATACTTACCAGTAGGATCTCTAAGTCAAAAGGTATGGACATTTTAATTTTACCAGACTGGCTTCCAGTGTAGTAGATCAATTTCTAGATATTTCTACAGCGTATATAAGTTTCCCTTTCAGTAGCACTTCCAACATTGAATATTAATCAGAGGTTCTCATCCTTGGGTCCATGAAATTGTTTTTTTTAAATTATATTTTGATAATTTTACTTTGATACGGTTCAACTGTTTTCCTTTGTAATCCTATATAGTTTATTTTAGGCACTTAAAAAAATCATTATTCAGAGATAGGGCCCATAAGTTTCATTGGATTATCAAAATGGTCCTTGAAACAAAAAAAAAAGTTTAAGAACTCCTGCATAATTACCACATTTTATCATCTTTCACAATGTCACTCTCTTTTATGAGAATTAGGTTTGCATCCAAATCAAAATTAGTATATTTTCTATGATTGCTTCAATGTCAATCTGTTGAAAGCAAAAAAAATGGTCTTTTAGGAAGGTCACAAAGCTAATTCCTTTCTTGAGGCCAGCTGAAAGCTTTGGGTTCTTAATCTCTGAGTTTCAGCTCCATCATCCATAAAATGAGTTCACTTCTAAGATATCTTCTTGTTCCTGCATTGTAGAATTCTGTCATTTTCTGAGCAGAGAAATTGACTGGAGATTCATTTTACATCTAAAGTGATGGACAAAAAGAATATAAAAGGGATTTCTATATTTTTTGTTTTTTAAATAGCTTTAAAATTTTTTTGATAATTATAGCTCAAACTTTGGCTTTCAACATCTCTTAATACTCAATGGTAAATAGTTTAAGTTCATTGACACCTGCCAACCCATTGCCCTCCAGATGTTATTTCCATCTCCATCTCTTTTCTCTTCTCTTCACACACACACACACACACACACACACACACACACACACACACACACACACACACACAAACACACTTTTTTTTATTTCCAAGAAATGCTTTGTCTGGATTGTTATTTGATTCAATATTTCCAAGTGAGGAACAAAGCATTTGGTATTCAGTTGTAAAATGTGAGCTATAAAATTGCACCCTGGGGAAATATTTAGAGCTTCTATGTATTGTTGATATGAGATTCAAATACTGCTTAAAGCATGCTTTGGGGATGCACAGACCTACACTTGTTGTCTCACTCATACACACACAAGGCTACATATTCCACAGTGAGATAATGCCATAAAATGACTGTCCTGGTATCAGCTTTTCTGTCCTAATCTCAGAAGTCAGCTTAATACTGATTTATTATATATTATTATATTTCATATATTTTTATATTTATATATCATATATTATGAAAGGAGTCTGCTTCACTGTGTATTGGTGGGAGAATCAGGGAAATAGTAGTAAGTGGGGAGACTGGAGACTCTAACTCTAGGTTTTTCCAATTAGTTCAACAAAAATGTATTTGAGTCCTATATCATACAAGACATTGTATGACAATGACAAGACATTCAGTCAACTAGCGCTTACTGGGCACTGACTGGGATCCAAAGAGGCAAAAACACAATCCTTATGTTTAAGGAACTCACATTCTAGAGAGAGAGAGAGAGTGATAATAAGCAAACACTCAGAGATGCTCTGAGTGGGAATAATTCTCACAGGGAAGACAGAAAGGAAATATCTGATACAATTCCTTCTTGCTGTTAAAAAAAAAACTCATGATAGGGGCAGCCAGTTGGCACATTGGATAGAGCACCCACCAGCCCTGGAGTCAGGAGTACCTGAATTCAAATCCGGCCTCAGACACTTAATAATTACGTAGCTGTGTGGCCTTGGGAAAGCCACTTAACCCCATTTGCCTTGCAAAAACCTAAAAAAAAAAAAAAAAGGAAAAAACTCATGATTAACTCATATATTTTCCATTTGTATAATGTAATATATGTTCAAGGTAGAGATTGGAGAGTGGAATCATCTCCATTCTAGACATGGGAATAGTGCTGCCTTGGGATTGTTCCTAGTGAGCCCCAAAGGTGGTCAATGCTCCCACTTCCCAACCTCTACTATTCTTGTAATGGTTCTAATCTAGTTATTTAACTCAGCAAAGAGGATATGATGTTTCTCATGAGTGCTGACCCCCCCCCACACACACACACACACACTCCACTATATGTAGTGAGAAACCCTGACAAAATTCCTTTATGTATCCTAAATCTTTGATATTCCAGTTCTCTTCTCTCTAGGCCTTAAATCACTTGATAAGACCCAAGGTCACCTTCTAGGAATTAATTTTCTGCTCCTTCCCTCAAGGATCTCTCACATGTTGCCAATGAAACCTGAAACTTTGCCTGTTGGGAGTACTACCCATACCCATTGTTTTATTAATCTCAGTTTTCTGGAGCCATATGCAGTGGGCTTTATGCCTTTTCCCTTCCTCCCCTATTTGCGTTGAGTGAAGTATTTTCCCCAACCACAAGCTGTCCCAATATCCTGTTCAAATTTTATTAATTGATCAACCCACATCTGTACAACTGTGGAAAATGCATAACTAATATCTAAAACCAATCAAGGAGAGCTTCACCCAGGAGGTAGTAAGTATGTAATTGTCTCAAGGCAGGTTAGTCATAAGACCTGGCAGATGAAGAGGGGTTGTATAGATCCAATTTCTCAAACGCGTTTCCTTAGGAATTTTGCTCCCTTCCTTGCAGACCTTCAACAGGCCCTTTATGGAAACAGAAACATGTAACTCCACATCTTAGATACCGAAAAAGAGACTGTGGAGTGGGGTAACTGATTCAACTGGTTTTGTAATAAGAACTTCTCTGAGAATTCGCCAAGCCTATGGAACTCTAATGTGGAGAGAGACTGTCTGTCATCAGCAAGTATTAATCCAAGACTCATCAGCTTGCTGTTTGAACTTTTCTTGAAACCTCTCCAGTTTCTTAGTGGATGCAGCCTGTCCAGCCCCTACTCCCTGAGTGGAAGAATCACTCTTGAAGGAATAGTAATAGGATGAGCCTGGGGCTTTCTTATTATGGGTTTCCAAAGTCTCTGACTAACTCCTACTCTCATTTTCCTGTCTTATGGCTCTGAACTCAGCATGATAGAGTGAACCTTCTGTGTTGGAAATCTTATTTCTTGGCCTCAATCTGTCTTTTCCTGGCTGAATTCCTAGCTCTGCCTGTTGAACCCCAACCCCATCAGCAGATATTTTTTTTTAACTTGTGATTTTATAAGCTATATTAGCTGCACCCTAACCTTCATTGCACAGCTGTTAAAAGTTGAAAACTGTCTTTGGTATACAGGTCCAACTTATTTTCAGTCTTATTATCCTAGCAGTCCAACTTCTATAGAAGAGTTAACAATAACCAGAGAATGATGGACCTGGAAGTTTATTTACAATTACTGGCAGCTTCCTCCAGCACCTACTGAGCTAATTGCTCCTTGTGAGTTGGGGATTATTCTCTGTTCTATTGAGAGGATACTCTATACACCACTAGAAGGACCCTTGGAACAGCATGACATAGTGATGTAATTGCCCATCTGATCACTTCACCCCATGCTCTGTATTTGCATTGCCCTTCCCCCCATTTCAACTACTATGAGAGTTATACTGCCATCTTTTTCCATTTAACAACTATGCCAAATGTTAAGGGTGGGCCAAACCCAGGTAGGTGTTCTGTTAATTCAAGTTCAGTGTTGGGGGAAAAAAATGAGGCACTTGTAGATCATTCAACAGTTAACAAATTGAAGTTTACTTGACCATAACAGAAAGGATATTCAATAAAAATTCTCTAACACCCACTCCTTCCTCTCCATATGGAAATATATGTGGTCAGCAGGGTCTTGTGTAGTAAGTTGCATAGTGTTGGGACATCCTTCAGGTTTCAAATGCTACAATTCCTTGGATGGGTTCTGGTTTTTAACATCAGGTGACAACGAGAGTTTACCATAACATGGTATGAAAGGAGATAAAGCTTGAGCCTTAGAAACTTCTAGACTGAAGTCCCAGAAAATTTTATTTCCTTTCATAGAAAGAAAACTAACCTACCTTGGTTAGTATATTACTTCCACCATAGTTAGCACTCAGTAATTCCTCTGAGATGATGTTAATATTATAGGGTTCAATAAATACCTTTTCATCACAAACTTGTACCATAATGACTGCATTATTTATCATCAATATGAAGATACAGGAAGGTACTAGGAAAATAGGAAAAAAAGGAGAAAGCAACAATTGCTTGAACTTTATTCATATCAAATGCCCAAACTGTCATACCTGTTGGTTCAGCCTGATCTCAGGTTCATTTCCTTTTTTTTCCCACTCTACAAACTATGTAACCATTTTCCTGAAGTTTGGTCTCACTTTTCCACTTGGTCCAACAGGACTTGGGTCAATGTCCTTTTCTAAAGGATCTTAAAACAAAATAAGTGGGAATCTACCTGCCAAGACAAACCTAGAAACTGTTTGAACACAATTACAAAGTACTTCTCAAACAAACAAAAAAATCAAATCTAGCAAATTGGAAAAATGTCACTTGTTTGAGCTAATATAATAAAAATGATAGTTCTACCCAAATTAAATTATTCAGTGCCATATTAATCAAACTACCAAATAACTATTTTATCAAGCTAGAAAAAATAGTAATAAAATTCAACTAGAGCAACAAAAGGTCAAGAATATCAAGGGAAAAACTATACAATAAAGTGGCAGTCATCAAAACTGCCTGGTATTGGTTAAGAAATAGAATAATAGGGGTGGCTAGGTGGCACAGTGGATAGAGCACCAGCCCTGGAGTCAGGAGTACCTGAGTTCAAATCCGGCCTCAGACACTTAATAATAATTACCTCGCTGTGTGGCCTTGGGCAAGCCACTTAACCATGTTTGCCTTGCAAAAACCTAAAAAAGAAAAAAAGAAATAGAGTAATGGATGAGGGATTAGGACAGGTTCAAAAGAAACAGTGGTAAATGACTACAGTAATCTACTGTTTGATAAACCCAAAGACATTAGCTTCTGGGATAAGAACTCAATATTTGACAAAAATTGTTGCGAAAACTGGAAAATATTATGGCAAAAACTAGGCATAGACCCACTATCTCCCACCCAATATCAAAATAAAGTCAAAATGGGTACAGGATTTAGACATGAAGTATGATACCATAGACCAAAAAATACTCTATCTGTCCGATCTATGGAAAGGGGAGAAATTTATGACCAAGAAAATTGAGTACATTATAAATGACAAAATAGATGATTTTGATTAAATTAAATTTAAAAGTTTTTTCACTAATAAAACCAATACTGCCCAAATTAGAAGGAAAACAGAAAGCTGAGAAACAATGTTCACATCCAAAGGTTCTGATAAATGTCTCATTTCTAAAATATATAGAGAATTGCATCAGATTTATAAGGTTATAAGTCATTCCCCAATTGATAAATGGTCAAAGGATATGGACAGTTTTAAAAATGAAGAAATTAAAGCTATAAAATCATATGATAAAATGCTCCAAATCCAAATGATTAGAGAAGTGCAAATCAAAACAGCTATGAGGAATCACTTCACACCTATCAAATTGTCTTAGGTGACAAAAAAAAGTGAAAACGATCAATGTTGGAGAGATTTTGGAAGGATTGTCACATTAATACTTTGTTGGTAGAATTGTGAATGGATCCAATCATCCTGGGAAGCAATATGGAATTATGCCCAAAGAGCAATAAAACTGACCCTGAAATTCCAATACTAGGCCTAAATCCAGAAGAAATCATAAAAAAATGGGAAAAGACCCACATGTTCCAAATATTCATAGTAGCTCTTTCTGTAGTAGCAAAGAATTGCAAGTTGAAGAGATGCCCTTCAATTGGGGAATGACTGAACATGTTATGGTGTATGAATATTATGGAATACTATTGTTCTATAAGAAATCATTAATGGTTGGACTTTAGAGAAGCATGGAATGACTTATGGGAACTGATAAGAGAATAGAACCAAGAGAACATTGTACACATTAATAACAACATTGGATACAGCTCTTCTCAGCAGTTCAGAGAGCTAGGATAATGCTAGTAGACGGGCTCTGGACAATGCTATCCCTACCCAGAGGAAGAAAAAACAAAATACAAAAATCCCCAAAACCTTCAAACATCTGAATGGAGATAACATTTACTTTTTAAAATTTTTTCTTGTGTATTTCTTTCCTATCTCATGGTTTTCTTTCTTTTCCCTTAATCCTAATTTCTTATACTGAACATGATTAATCTGTAAACATGTTAAACACAAATGTGTATGTACGATATTCACCTGCTGCTGAGGGAAGGGGGGGGTGTGGAAAGGAAGGAAATCATGTAATTTAAAAATATGAATATGCATGTGATTGGCTATTGAAAAACTTTCATAACATGTAAGTGTGAAAATAAAATAAATTATCAATTGAGAAAAAATATTAGTTTAATAAATGTGTTTTGAATTGAGTGAATTTATGTTTATGCTATGTATTAGTCAGTGACACATAGAAATGAAATATGTCACATCCTGTATTCCTTTCTGTATGGAACTCAATAACTTAAAACTCTAATCTACTACATGTGAAGCTACAAAGTCGAATGGCTAATCTTTAAACTCCTCTTCCTATTTGTTTCTCCCAAGGGCATGTGTGAACTCCCTCTCTCAAGTTACCATAAATTTGTTCTTTCTTTTTAATGAGACTTTCTATTGTTCATTGAGATCAGTGACCCCCAAGTCTCAGACTTGACTTTTATTCCATTTTAATTTCCTAAAGGACACAGCAAAAGTGCCATTAGAGATGGTCAGCATTATTTTTTTATGTATTGAGGCATGTGGATTTTTATGAATGTTTCAAAGACTGACATAATTAATAATATCCCATAAATGAATATTGGATTCAGCAGAAGATACCAAAAAGGCTGACTTAGACTAAAGAAGTAAAAGAAAAAAGTCTGAGTGGTTATTTATAAGGGATTTCCACTCAGGTGCCAATTGGACTTCATGTACTTTGAGCTCCCTTCCAACTCTGAAATTCTTAATTAAATTGTCCAGAATCATATATGTACATGTATACATATATGAGCAAAATCTACCCTTTTGCAACATCTTGCAATTACCCCCTAATTCCCTACCACCACCATTTTCACTAAGAAAAAGCAAAATCAATCTATCTTCCACACAAGCATTGGTGTGCCAGCAAATGTTCAACAATATTTGTTCTTCAAGAAGAAAAAAAAAAATCAAAAATTGTAAAATTAAGCCTTAATTTGCAGTTTTTGCCTACTTATGGGGTGTAATTGCTTATACCGAAAATGTAGTGAGCAGCTCTTGCACCCTTTGCCCAGATGACAGACTTTCAAAAAAATTGAAGACTACTCTGTTCCACTTTCCCCAAGTCTTTTCTTCCTAGCTTGCTCTTTATTAACCACCTGATATGTTTCATCTTCCTGAGGGTAAGCTCCAGCTTGTTTATATAAGATATAGTCTAATTTTTGTTTTTCAGTCCACTCAATCCTGTTCTTGGGTTTTCTTGGCAAAGAAACTGGAGGTTTTTGTCATTTCTTCCTCCAAATCATTTTACAGATGAGGAAATTGAGGCAAACAGGGTTAAATGACTTGCCTAGATTTAATTAATAAGTGTTTTAGTCTGCATTCGAACTCAGGTCTTCCTAACTCCAGGTTCAGACCTCTATCCACTCTATAGAAAAGGACTCTCATCTCCCTCAATCCGGACATTCTACTTCCACTATTACAGTCTAACATAGAAATCACAGGTATGGAGAAAAAAAAAAGAGTAAATATGAATTTTTGACTGCTTTTTCACATTGTTGACCATGTTGAGGTCATAGTCAACCCCCTCCCCCATGTCTAAACTGTTGTTTAGCTGAGTCTATCATATCTTGTGTTTGTGCAAATGGTTTTCTTTTAATTCTTATAACTTTAAACATTCCTGTTGAATTTTATTAAAATATAATAGAAAGAGTACTAGCTCTGGAGTCAAAGGATCTGGGTCCAAATCTTCATTCTAATTAATACTTCCTAATTGTATAACTTTGGACAAGTCATTTAGCCTACTGGGTCTCTATTTCTTAATATGAAAAATGTGGGATGAGATTACTTTTGAACTCCTTTCAAGCCATAAATATGTGTTCTTGTAACTTGAATGATGTTGGTGCACTCTTCCACATTGCCAACATTATTTTAGATCCCAATTCTGTCATGATATTATAGCAAGATTTATTTTTTCTTCGATCCAGTTTTCTAGCACTTATGGAAACGTTCATCTCTTTCCCACCTAAGCACCTCTCCCTGGATATGATAAAGAATAATGCTATGTTATTTTTTTGGCAAGCTTTGGGGCTCTTGCTTGTATTTATTTGCAGAGAGGGTACAAAGAAGATATTAAGGGTCAGAACTCTACTATTCCAACCTGGATAGAGATGTTGATTAGAAATGAGAGGGGAGGGTGCTTCTCTTCTTAATTGTCTGTATTTATAAAAAAAGGTTTTTGTTCTTTTTGATAAAATAGAGTTAGCCCCAACAGTTTAGGCCATTAAGAATCAGCCTGCTGGCTTCCAGGGATGGGCCAGGTCTAACTCAGGGAAGTCCAGTTATTCAAGCTCCAAACACTAATGAAAGAGAGGACTATAGAGTAGACCCTCCCTTATATGGCACTGCATTTGAGAATCACATAAGGAAGCCCCTGCCAAGTGATTGCATAGGAACTTTGATTCTACACTCTAATAATCTCATTATTCAACCCGTTTTCTATCTTCCACCTTGCTTCATGTACCAGCAATCCAACACTTCTTGATGTTCCTAAATAACTCTCTTTCCATTTCTAGATTTACTATCAAATTATTTCTTCTCCATTTTTATCTGTTGAGACAGTGTAATGCAGGAGTAAGTGTACTGTATTTGGAATCAAAAGAACTATGGTAAAAATCTTCTTTGACACTTGATGCCTGTGTGATTTTGGGCTACTAATGATAGTTGGAGTTTCTATAACCATTCAAGATTTTCTAAAGACTTTACATAGGCTGTCTCATTTTATTTTATTTTGGTGAAGCAATTGGAGTTAAATGACTTGCTCAGACTTGCATCTCACGTCTGAGGCTAGACTTGAGCTCAAGTCCTCCTGATTCAAGGGTTCATGCTCTATTCACTGCACCACCCAACTGTCCCTCATTTGATTCTTATAACAGGACCATGAAGTAAGTGTTGTGATCACTCTCATTTTATAGAAGAGAAAGATGTGGTACAGAGATTAAATTAGAGACAGCTGGTGGTGCAGTGAAGAGAGGACTGATTAGGAAGACCTAAGTTTAAAAATGACCTCAGATTCTAACTGTGTGACCCTGAGCAAGTCTCTTAACTAACCTCTGTTTACCTTAGTTTTCTCAATTGCAAAAAGGGGGAATAATAGCACTTATTTCACAGATTTGTTGTAAGAATCAAATGAACCAATATTTTAAAAAATATATATCCCTTGCAATAGGAAATGTATTGAGTACAAAGTAACAGCAATGTTGTGGGATGATCAGCCATGAATGACTTACCTTTTCTCAGCAATGCTCTTATCCAAGACAACTCTAAAGGACATACTATGGTAAAGATTATTATCCATCCCAAAGACAGAGTTGATGGCATCTGGATAAAGAATGATACATATTTTTTTAGGGTTTTTTTTGGCAAGGCAAATGGGGTTAAGTGGCTTGCCCAAGGCCACACAGCTAGGTAATTATTAAGTGTCTGAGGTCGGATTTAAACTCACGTACTCCTGACTCCAGGGCAGGTGCTCTATCCACTGCACCACCTAGCCAATGTGTATCATACACATTTTTAACTTTTTTAATGAAGTTTCTCCTTTCTTGGGGAAAGGGGGTCATGTTTACTCTAATAACATAACCATTGTTATTTTTTCATGACTACACATTTTTAACCTATATCAAATAACTTGCTTTCTCAAGACAGGGAATTGAGGTGGGAGGAAGGGAGAGATTTTTTTTTAAAGATTTTACTTATTTTGAGTTTTACAATTTTCCCCCCAATCTTACTTCCCTCATCCCACCCCCCACAGAAGGCAATTTCCCAGTCTTTACTCTGTTTCCATGGTATACATTGATTCAAATTGAATGGGATGAGAGAGAAATCATATCCTTAAGTAAGAAACATAAAATATAAGAGATGCAAGATCAGACAATAAGATATCAGATTTTTCCCCCCTAAATTAAAGGTAATGGTCCTTGGTCTTTGTCCAAACTCCACAGTTCTTTCTCTGGATATAGATGGTATTCTCCATCTCAGACAGCCCCAAATAGTCCCTGACTGTTGCACTGATGGAATGAGCAAGTCCATCAAGGTTGATCATCAACTCCATGTTGCTGTTAGGGTGTACAATGTTCTTCTGGTTCTGCTCATCTCGCTCAGCATCAGATCATGCAAATCCTTGCAGGTTTCCCTGAATTCCTATCCCTCCTGGTTTCTAATAGAACAATAGTTTTCCATGACATACATATACCACAGTTTGTTAAGCCATTCCCCAAATGAAAGACATTTACTTGATTTCCAATTCTTTGCCATCACAAACAGAGCTGCTATGAATATTTTTGTATAAGTGATGTTTTTTACCCTTTTTCATCATCTCTACAGGGTATAGACCCAGTAGTGGTATTGCTGGATCAAAGGGTATGCACATTTTTTGTTGCTCTTTGGGTATAGTTCCAGACTGCTCTCCAGAAAGGCTTGGATGAGTTCACAGTTCCACCAACAATGTATTAGTGTCCCATATTTCCCACAACCCGAAGGGAGAGTTTTAAAAGTGAATGTTGAAACTTGTTTTTGCATGTAACCAGGGAAAATAAAATAAAATAAAACAAAGCACTTATTGCTCCAGATACTTAATAGGCTCTATATAAATGATTATTCCCTTTTTTCCTTTCACCTAATTGGCTGATATAACTAAAGTCTCTGAAGCACTGGAGTGCTATGCCATTAACTTCTCCAGTTCATTTTACAAATGATGAACTTGAGGGTTAAATGACTTGCCCCTGAGGTGTCTTAAGCCAGATTTGACCTCAGGAGGCTGAGTCTTTCTGACTCCAAACCTTTCACTCTCTCCACTAAACTACTTAGATGTTCCTTCAGTATCTTTGCCAGGAAAACTTGAAATGTGGTCCCAAAGAATCAGACATGATTGAACAACAATACAATGCAATACAATAGAAACAAGTCCTATACTTTATGCATTGTACCACCTAGCCAACTCAAGTGGCCTAGAGGTAGTCATTCCTTTGCCTAGGTCAAATTTTTTTAACTATAAAATAAAATTATTAGATCAAATGACTTTGAAGGTCCCCTACAGACCTAAATCTATATTCCTCTTATAATATCCTTCTCATCCTGTTTACTCTTCTCCTTGTAGTACATGGTGGAAAGGACTGTGGAGGAATATGAGAAGTTTATGTGTTGTGACTGCAGCATAGAGGTGGCAAAGTCAAGATTCAAAAGGGATACTGGTTTGGCTTCTAAATCTATATATTCTTTTCCTTCTTTGAGGGACTAACCAAAATCATCATCTGTTAAGGTCCCTGCCAGTGCCCATATACTCTGAGAGAGAGATCAGGATAAACACTGATCTTCATGAGTTTCAGGTCATCCCAAATCCCAAGTTCCGTGTCCAATGATGAGCTGAGACCCTGAACTTAGAGTATGTATTCATCTAAATGCAGGGTCTTTAACCTGATATATTGGTATATTACAAGGCAAAATACCAATTGGAATATTCCATATTTTAATATGGGACCCACCTCTGTTAATGCAGACTAGCACTTTTTTTTTTTAAAAAAATTCTCGTCCTTCAGAGTTGCCTGTAGCATTGAGAATTGTCCAGAGTCATATAGACAATAGGTTTTAGAGGTCTGATTTGAACATATTCTGTTCCTGTCTCTAAACTCAGCTATACCTGGAGCCTCTCACAGGATAAAATTAAAGTCAACAAACTTCATTCAACAGTCCCTCTTCTTTTAATCAATATTTTGAGCTTGTTTGACCATGTCCAAAGTATTTCATACAACATTAGGCATCACATTTGAGGAGGGACATTAACAACCATCACACTCCTAGATTGTGATAAGGGATTTGGAACCATGAGGAATGATTGAAGAAATTTAGGGTGTTTAATCAAGAGAAACAGGAGACCAAGAGTTCAATATGTGAAAGGCTCTCATGATCTTTCAGTTTATTACAGCTGTTTTGAGGTTTTCTTCCAGGAAAGAATCAGGTCTGCTAATAATGTTAAAAGGAATAGGCCTTTATTTCTGTCCTATTTTGGTTCACACAAAAGAAAGCAAAAAAGTTCACACAAAGGAAAGCAAAAAAGGTCAATATGTCTCATTCAGGATATTTGCTTCTCCTATGAGCAAGTATAGGAACAGGGATGCCAGCTGATATTTAATTCAAGTCATTAAGTAGGGCAGACTGTTCAGTGAAGACTCAAACCAATCTTGGCCTAGGACAGGTCTCCTCATGCTATGAGGCATCATCTTAGGATCTGGAATGAACTGAAACTTTGAATTGTCAGTGCACTGCCACTGGCTTACCTGTGATTGCAATTTTTTTTTTTTGGTATAGGTAGCTCAAGATTTGTGAAGAAAAACCCTGCAAGAAGGTACCTGCTTCAGCTTTTCTGTCCTTGTCAACAACCTCTGACCTTGACCAGAGCATTTCTTTCCAGTAGCATTTTGCCACTTTTACATTTTCCTCTTCCATTTTCTGGTGAAAGCCAAAGCTTCTTAGAGTCAATGGTAGTTAAGGAGAATGAATGGTTCTGTCCTTGTACTATACATTTGTGTTGATGTTATATTCCCCCCTATATTGTGCTTTTTGAGGGAAGGGATTTTATTTCTGTTACTTGCATCCAGCATGGTACCTTGAACATCTAAATAGTTGCTGAAGTGAATTATAGATATACCTCATTTTATAGTCTTTTATTTTGTTTCACATTATATTGTGTTTCATGGCTGTTGTAGTTTGGGTTTTGTTTTTGTTTTTATAAATTGAAGATTTATGGCACCTTTTGTTGAGCAAGTCTTTTTCCAAGGGTGTGTGCTCATAGCACATCTCTGCTTCCCATGTTGGTAATTCTCCTAATATTTTCAAGTTTGTCATTATTAATATATCTGTAATGGTGACCTATGGTCAACGATTTTTGATGTTACTATTGTAATTGTTTTGAGATACCATGAACCATGTCTATAGAAGAAGGTGAACTTAATAAATGTCATATCCTCCACTAGTCCATTCCTTTCTCTCTCCTCCTCTCAAGTCTCCCTGAGGCATGACAATATTGATAATAATCAATTAATAATCCTATAATGGCCTTTAGATGTTCAAATGAAAGGAAGAGTTAGTCAATGTGGCAAACTTCATTGTTGTCTTATTTTAAGAAATTGCTACCCTCACCCCAACCTTTAGCATCCATTACCCTGGTAAATCGGCAACCATCAATAGTGAGGCGAGACCATACACCAGTAAAAATGACTATGATGTTTAGAAGGCTCATGATGGTAAGCATTTTTTAGCAATAAAATTTTTTTAATTACAGTATATGCATTTTTAAGACACAATACTGTTACACACCTGACAGACCACAATATATTGTAAACATAATTTTCATAGGTACCAGAACACCAAAAATTCAGGTGACTAGTTTTACTGTGATATTTGCTTTATTGCAGTGGTCTGGAACTTAATCAGCAATATCTCTCAGGAAGACCTGAGGCAAATGAATGGAAATTATAGAGATAAATTTTTACCTAATGGACTTCCCTCATGAGTCAGTGATATTATTGTTACTGTAACTCTTCAAACAGATATGACTTCTTGTTGGAAATAATTGTAGTCAGGATCTGTCCTTTAAATAGAAATTAAACTATGAGAACTTAAGGACCCTTCCTCCTGCTCTCCTGCTACCTTATAGTCTGAGAAATCTCTGCCCTGGGGACTTCCTTTGCTCAATAGTGACTCCTTCCCAAGAATGACCAAATTTTAGTAAGGTCATTGTTTCAGCTCTAGTTGGGACCTCCTCCTTCTCTTGCCACATCTTTACCTTCTAATTTGCCTTTCACTACTAAAACATAATTCTCCTGACTGCAGAGATTATCTTAATTCCTTTTATTGGTATTCTTAGAACATTACTTGGAGCATCAGAGGTACTTAATAAATATTTAGCATTTGAGTGGGTTGATTTACTCCTCTGACCCTTCTCATTCTACCAGCTGTCCCTTGAGCTTCTATGAGGAAGCAAGGGTCTCCTCTCCTTTAATTTTGTTGCTCACGTTGCTTGTCATTTTTTTATATGTGACTACTAAATATAATCATTACATAGATCTGGAAAAAGAACTTTTGAAATTGAGAAAAGAAGCATAATGTCAAAAGAATAAAAGGTTGTTCTGAATAATATCATGCAGAGCTAGTATCATTCAGGGAAGAAAGCAGATCAGAGTGACAGCTGGCTTGTACATGTCATTCATATTCACATGTTGATACTTTGAATTGTGAATGTGTCCAAGAACATATGGACATGTAGGTGATGAATATTTGGGGGAAAGTTAGTTACAGAGTTGTCTCTCTCCTTTTATTCTCCCTGTAGTCTCATTATCCCAAGTCCTATTCCTTTCTCTGCTTCTTACCTAACATAGTTCTACTTTGCCATCTGCCAGAAATTGAGACTTTTTAATGACATATGAGAGCTGGAACCTTCTGTTTCTTGAGTATGAAAAAAAAAAGACATCAAGTTTTTGAATGAGTGCTTTGTGATGAATAAACAAATCCTCACTTGGGCATGTCTATAAGTGATTATGATTCTCAAGGAATCATAGAGTGTAGAATTGGAAGGGTCTTTAGAGATCACCTAATCCAGTACTTTCATTTTACAGATGAAGATTGCACAAGGCCACACAGAAAGCTGAGTGACAGATTCATGACTCAAATCCAGGGTTTCTGATTTATTTAATCTGATGTTTTTTTTTTCCTAGAATAGCACATTATGTTCCATTTGTTATGTCCTCTGAACAGGACTCATGGTGGACCTCAGCATCAGATAAAATAGAGTCAAGGCAGAAAGCCTGAGAATTTTATTCCTTTTATTAGCATAGAAAGGGGACATTAACACTTATCTTGGGTAGAAATCTGACCTCTATATGGAAACATATCTGGTAGACAGAGCAGGGTTTGGGGACTGTTGCTCTTGAAGCACTTGCTAGGAAGAGGCAAAAGCTAAAGGCAAGGGATAGCCAGGTGGTGAAGTGGATAGAACACCAGTAAGGAGTACCTGAGTTCAAATCTGACCTCAGATACTTAATAATTGTCTAGCTGTGTAACCTTGGGCAAATCACTCTTAACCCCATTGCCTTAAATAAAAAACCAAAAAACCCCTAAAATTAAAGGCAGGTTAAAGGAATTTGATACTGAGAAAAGCAACAATGAAGACTCTCAATTTGCAACACTAAGCTTTGTTATATATTGCGTTGTGTTGTGTTTTGTGTCTGTGTGTGTGTACTTACTTGTTTGCAAAGACACCATACTCTAGCTTCCTTTGAATTTGTTTTAGCTGTCACAAATACCACCATCCTCAATCATCTCTATGGCAACTGTGGTCAATGAGTTGTTGCTGCTGTTGTTTAGTTATGTTCCAGGTGTGACAGTTGGGATTTTCTTGGAATGATATTGGAGTGGTTTGCCATTTCCTCCTCTAGCTCATATGTAAATGAAACCAGATTTGAATTTAAGAAGATAAATCTTCCTGATTCTAGGCCTGGCATTCTATCCATTCTACCACCCAGCTACTGAGTCAATAAGAAGCAGTAGGCAAATAGACATTAGAAAAAAAATCATAGAGCCATTGAAAAATCAAATGCAATAATCAAGATAATTAATTCTTGTGAGATATGTAACATTTGAGAATATTTCCATAATAGTTTTGATGGTATTATTATCATCATTGTTTTTGTTGTCATTCTTTTTATTCTCATTTTGTAGATAAGGAAATTGAGATCTGAAGTTGAGTAAATTGCCCAAGATATTACATGACAGACCCAGAATGAAATCCAGTCTTCCTGAATACTTGCCCCAGGATTTTTTTAGTTTTGATGGAAGCATTATTAAGGAGTATATACAACTTAGAGTCAATAATGTGCATGTATACCACTTATGTCTAAAATGGTTAAATAGAGAAACAATTCTAATTGGCAATCTATTAGTTCTAGTTCAATGTTGGAATAAAGTAAGGTTCTTGAAAAATCATTCAACAGTTAATAAAAAAAAAGTAGTTTACTGCTTTTATTAGCATATAAAGAGTACTCTGGCATTTTATATTGGATAGAAATAGCTCCCTAACCTTCATATGGAAACATATCAGCTAAGCAGGGTAGGATGTAGGGATTCTTGCTCTGGGAGCATTAGCTAAATTTGAAAGACCCTGACTCCATGTTAGTGAGTCTTTTTATGCCCTTATACAACTGAGAAGTCATTGTAATACAACCAGAATCTTATCTTTCTGAGCCAATCAAGAAGACAACTCTGTTGCCTTTAAGGGGAAAAAAATTGCCCAACTTGAATGTGGTAAGGGTTAAAATAAGGTTCTCACTGCTCAGTGATATGTGACTGTATGAGATAAGTGTATAAGAAATGAAACAACTAGCATTTTGAAGAGACAGCATCACTTGGAAGAATAAACTTCAGAATGTCAATAGATTTGTAGTGTTATCAAACTAAATACTTCCTCTAATGATGAGGATCACAACCATAGTCCTGATCATCTCATGTGATCCTCAGTTTCTGAAAAATACAGTATTTTGAATCCAAGCATCTAACAAACTAGTGTATTTTCTTCCAGGTCTTTTAACTTTTAAAGGGTATTTGTAGCACACTTTGGGTATCCATATGCTAGTGTTTGCTTTTACTCTGAGACTTGCTCACCTTCTTTTCTAATCACAACCTTCTTCATATATATATATATATATATATATATATATATATATATACACATATATATGCCATTTTTTGTGCATTTGTTCAGTCATTTCAATTGTGTCTAACTCTGTGACCTCATTTGGGCGTTATTTGTTTTGTTTTTGTAATAAACAAACACTAAGCACAATAAGATCTTGTACTCTTTCAACTTTCACTAGGAAAGTTAGAAGTGAGCTAACTCTGGATTTGGAAAATCTGGGATTAAATCCCACCTCATAATTCTTGAGTCCCAATTTCATCAACCCTAAAGTGAGGGCATTGCATTGCTTTGCAAGGCCTCTGAGACCCCATTCAAGTCTAGGCGAATGAAAGAATAAAAAAGAATTTTAAATGCTTACTAAAAGCTAGATATTAAGTGAAAATCTAAGCAAGGAATTAGCCCTTGAACTCAAAGAAATGACATTCTAATAGAAGAAGATATCATAGAAAGGATATATAAAGGAGGGATATATGAAGCAGCAGAATTTGGAAATAGCAAAGAACAGGCATAGTGTATTATGGATGGATGGATGGATGGATGGATGGATGGATGGATGGATGGATGGATGGATGGATGAATGGAAGGGTGAAGATACTTTTTTAAAAATACATACAGTAGATTTTACTTTGCAGTAGTCTCCAAGGATAAGAGTAAGATTAAAGATCTGTATTGAGGGCATACATGAGTGTTTGCAGATCAGATAAATCCCATTTTCTAATGGATGGCTTAATGGAATATGAAATTTAGTCTGGGGCAGCTAGATATAGAGATTATTGGAAATATTGGAGGGAGGGAAAAGGTATAAAGGAATTAGGGAGCCAGAAGAAACTTAGATTCCTGGAGGGAAGCACGTTTTGGATATTTTGAGAAATCAGAGCTTCTCCCCTCATAGAGGGAATTTTTGAAGATACACATGAGAGACTGATTTGCAACTCAATGACAGGACACAGAATACTCTTTTTATCTGGGCTGGACAGATGGATGGAGCATCAGGTATGCACAACATCTGGGCAAAAGAGTACATATCAGGGAAGGTGAAACAAACTCCTGCTAAATCATCCTGGTCAGGACTTCATACTTAGGATACCTTCAGGGAGACTTTAGGGAGAAGGAGGTAGGATATATTCCCAAGGGTCCCAAACTCATCCCTAGTTCCTGCATACTTAGGATAAGTCATCTCCATCATCCTGTACTCCAACCCTAAGTGCTCATCCACAAACCTCCATAGACCAATATGGTTCACTAGAGGGTTTTTCAAAAATTCTACCTGGACCATTCTCTAGTTTTCATAAAGGTTATACTTGTAGATCATTCTCAAATTTTTTGGTAAAGGTAAGTAAGTAGCTTCTTGATTAACATTTGGGAATTTTAATATTGCCTGTGGAGTAATTTCCCCTTCCTACACATATTCCATTCCATTGGTATCTTCTCTTCCATGAAGTAACTTATTAAAAAATCCTTTGGTCTTTTTAAGATAGTGATCTTCCAGCATGGATTTCACTGATGTGAACTTAACTTATCCTGACATTTTAACATTTCTGCTTCTTGAGTACTGGGGTGTTAGTTTCAAATGTGGTGCTTCCCCTGTTACTGGTGATGAATAAAAATCACTAGGGAAATGATCATAATTTAGTTCTATTTTTTTATCTACTTGTCCTGCTGCTGCTTTCATCTGGGTTGATGTGGTTAAATTGAGTCTTATGACAAACTTTCTGTAGGTTTATTGTCTTTTTTACTGCTTTTTCACTGGGTTGCTAGGCAACATTTAATTTTTAAAATATACAATATCCTCTATTGATTTACATTTGATTTTTGAATTTTAAATGAATTTTGTCCTTCATGTCATCTCTCTCTTTCTCTCTCTCTCTCTCTCCCTCTTTCTCTCTCTCTCTCTTTCTCTCTCTCTCTCTCTCTCTCCCTCTGTGTGTGTGTGTGTGTGTGTGTGTGTGTGTGTGTGTGTGTGTGTGTGTCCCTCTCTCCTTCCTTATCAAAGAAAATAAATGTTTGTTGATTAATGTAATTTCTGGACTCTTTTGCTCTCTTTATTGTGGTGACTATTTTATATTGTTCAAACTTTTACAGAAAGTGATGATAATCATGACAAAAATTATTGCCTATTTCGTTATTTTTGGTATCAACATTTATTTGACAAGTCAGATTGAAATTGATACAGTTCTCATCATCAACCAGTGCTGATTTTTATCTTTTCTCTAATTAGTCAATGGTCTACATCATATGTCCAACCTTTTAGCTCTTCTGGGCTGCATTGCCCAACAAAATCCTGTCAAGGGCTGCATATAGAATTTAATGTTTATTAGTCATTAATAAATGTATTACTTCAATGTAACCTATATTTCCAATAAGTATAAATATAAGTAATGCAAATAAATAAATAAGAAAATTAATAAATAAATAAAATATAATAATGTGATGAAGTTTGATCTTTGAGGGCTGCACATGTGTTCCATGGATTGGACACACTTGGTCTAAATAGTTAGAGGAACATTGAACAATGTTCTCTGTATTGTATCTATCAAGGAATCTTTTATTAACTTAAGAATGAGAGATTCCTTATTAAAATAGAATCTTTAAGCCTGTGTTTTGCTCTACTGAGTCAGATTTTTTTTGTTATCAACAAACACAAAATATAGTAGCAACTTGTGTTCTTTTACCTTTCACTAAATTATTTTGGAGGAAGAATGCTAGTTATGGAAAGAGTACTAGCTTTAAATCTAGAACGTACCTCACTATCTCATCCCCTTAGGATATCCAAGCTTTTATCATGGTCTTTTGATTTCACCTTTGGAGTATCTTTCAAATATACCTCCTTCTCTCTTCTGACACTGCCACCTTATCACTTTATACCTGGGTTATTGAAATATCCCTTTAGTGAGTTGATCTGCCTCACATTTCTTTCCCCTTCAGTCCATCCTCCTTCAAACCATTATAGAAAATTTTATATATTGTATAAATGTATAAATGAGATATTTAGTTTCAGGACAGAGGCACTAGAAGTGAGGAGATCTAGAAAGTCTTCCTCCAGAAAGTAAGATTGAACTAAATTTTGAAGGAAGTCAGGAGGGAGGAAGCAGAGATAGGGGAGGCGGGGATATTTTAGCTGTGACAACCAAAGCAAAGACATGGATTCTGTCCCTTGGAATGTACTCAAAACCTTTCCATTATGGTAGAATGCTAGAACTCATAGTCTGGCTTACCCTTGAAGAATCCAAAGTCTTCTCCATGTTTGAGTGAATTATTGAAATATAATTCCATGTTTATTCAATGCCTGAATTGAAATGCAATGTCATTGAGAATGATTTCTAAAGCACAATCAATCAACTACCTCTGAAGCATGTTCCAGTTGAACATATATGGAAAGAGAAATAAGGCTCTATAAAGGCAACCTTCACCCCAAATGCTGAAGTAAAATTGTCCAGTACATATTATTAATATTATGTGATTCTTTGGAAGAATCTTAAGGAACTTAGGGTAGAGATTAGCTGCTGGTTATTATCAGTGTCCAACGGCCCAGAATAAGTGCAAGCCAAAATTGTATGGTTTGGTTTGAGTGAAGCACTGTGTAGTCAGGTAGATGAGACTGTATCTTTCCCCTGATCTGGGAAAGAATTGCTGCAACCACAAACAGACCACATTCTTCCTGTGGGAAGAAGGGTGGAGGATACCTTGCAATAGGTTTTGCATTCAAGAGCCTTCATATTGTCAATATTACAATTGTAGAGAAATATGAGAGAGTATGAGGAAGGGATGATTTGGATGATATATGGAACACAAGAATTAGAAGACATCAGCTTTTGCACATATTTTCATTTTATTTATTATCTTAATATTTTTTCCATTTACCTTAATTCCCCAATATTTTTAAAAATTCTATACTTCTGTAAAAGAGAAGATAAACATAGAGAGACAGAGACAGAGAAAAAGAGACATAGGGGGACAGAGAGACAGAGAACAAAAATAAAAGAATTAGAAGGTATGTCCAGTTACTGTATTGACTCTGGAGAACACTGTGCAGGGCAGACTAGTTTTACAGATGTGTGTGGGTGAAAAGCTAATGAGAGTCAAATAACAAAGCAAATAACTCCCTGTCTTCCCATCTAAGCTATACCTCTATTCTCCTTAATCACTTTCTGACTCCTATTACCAGACTTAACTTGTTAATTGAGTAGATTTTGGATTGCCTGATTGAGCCTCTGTGTTTTCCAAAGCAACCTATATGTTAAACTGATGCCTCTACTATTCCACCTAATTGTGACCAAAGAGTCCATAGAGATGATCATATTTATTTATTCATTTCCTAAAGGGAAGCAGAAGCATTGTATTACATTGAGAAAGCTTCTGAACTGAGAGTCATGAAACCTTAGTTTAATCTAGTCTCTGTCACTTTCTACTATCTGTGTGACCTTGAGTCAATCATTTATTCTCCTTTGACCTCAGTTTTCTTACCTGTAAAATGTGAAGACTGAATTATGTGCCTTTTAATTGCTCTTTCAGTTTTAAATCTATGAACCTACAATCCTATTGAGCAACTAGTCAGTACAGTTTATAGAGTACCAGGCCTGGAATCAGGAAGACTCTTCTTTGAGAGTTCAGATTTGGTCTCAGATACTCACTACCTGTGTGACTCTGGGAAAGTCACTTAAATCCTGTTTGCCTCAGTTTCCTCCTCTGAGAAATGAGTTATAAAAGGAAATGGTAAGCTAATGCAATATCTTTGCCAAGAAAATTCCAAATGAGATCATGAAGAGCTGAACACAACAAAACTGAATAGCAACAAAAATGATCTGATTATCCTATGAGGCCAGAAAGTAGACATGAATAGTTTGAGGCCTCATAAACTATTAGTTACTGAGCTTTATATAGTTCATGCATTACGAAAGAATAAGAACATTAGAATGTAAACCATAGCAGAAGATCTCCAAGGCAACATATCGAATAATTAAAAAGCAGCCATTCTTTCAGGAACTGCGCTAAGCACTTTAAACTTATCTTATTTGATCCTCACAACAACCAGAATAAGAGGTTTGTGCATAATTGTTGCTTTGTTTCCCCAGTTAGAGTGCAAGCTCTTTGAGAGCAAACTGTTTTGTGCTTCTTTGTAGTAAGCACTAAATTAATGATTACTGACTGACTGAAATCAAGCTTGTTAAATAGATTGAAGCAAATCTATGACTTTTCCTAAGAGCTGGTTAAATAATGAATTGAATAAGAGCCTTATGACATAGTCTTCCTGACACAAAGTTCAAAAGGCAGCTATTGAAGATTCAGAATAAAAAGTTCTTACCTCCAAGGTCCTTGGCATTGTCAAATGACTCAACATCAGAAACTGCTGATTTTATCACAGGAAATGACCTTAAAGAAAAAGCATTAACATCTCCTTTGCACTAAGGATCATGGGATTCTTCTATCTTGTAATTGAAGCCTTTCACACAGAAGTGGCTAAGTAATACATTCCTGGAGTGAGAAGGACCTGCCTGGAGTGAGAAGGACCTGAGTTCAAAGCTGAACTTGTACAAGTAACACTTACTAGCTGTATGACCCTGGCAAGTCACTTAACCCTGATTGCCTTTAAAAAAAAAAAAAAAGGAAACCTTTCACATGTTACTACTACCTTGGCAATGTGAACTCCTTGAGAGCAGAGACTCTTTTACATATATATATATATATATATAATATATATATATATAATATATATATTATATATATATATAATATATATGTGTGTGTGTGTGTGTGTGTATGTGTGTCAACCCAACACTTAGCACAGAACTTTATACATAGTAAATCTTTAATAAATGCATCATTCATTCATTCATCCTGAGTGGGTTTCCTGCAAGAAAGAAGGTCAGGGTTATTGCTCTGCCTTCAATTGTAATTTTGCCTCATGTTGCTCACTGTGGTGACTCTGTCCTTCAACTATTCTGTCTTACTGAGTCAATATTCTGTCTCCTAGTCAGAATCATGGCCCTTCTATCCACTGTCCTGAGTTCTACTTCAAGACTTCTTACTGTCTTGGATTTCTTTCAAAGGTACCTTATTGGGGAGCAGAGTCAAGATAGAGGGGAAAAGACAGGAACCTTTATGAGCTCTTCCAAATTCCCTTTCAAATAACACCCTCAAAACAAATTCTGGAGTGGCAGAACCCCCAAAAGGATGGTTGAATCAATTTTCCAATCTAAGACTACTAAGAAGTTTGGCAGGAAAAGTCTGTTGTACTGGGGGAATACAGACCTCATGCCAACAAACTAGTAGTAGACTTTCATGGACACAAAATCAAAAATAGCATCAGTAGCTTTCAGAGCTCTCATACCGCAGATAGTAAGATGTTGGACAAGTGGACAGAAGATTACAGGGGTTCACTTGCTAGCATTGGAGGTAGGGCACTGTTGCATTGCCCATATGTAGATCTGGATTGAACTTCTAAATTGTAGTTTGAGGTGAGGAGAAGGAATTACTAAACCAGAACTTGCTACTGCAGAGGAGTCAGGACCCTGCTCAGAGTTCCAGGGTAGAAAAGAGCATAGACCAGGAGGGAGTAAAACACACCTCTTAATAAATCATACCACCTTGAAATTAGGAAAAGTTTACAGATACCAAGATCTAGCTCTGAAAACAGCTGCACAAAAAATACTGAAACTTGAGACAATATTCATTCCAACTCAGGTACAAAGCTCAACCTAACATAAAGTTAAAAACAGGAATAGACTGGGAAAATGAGCTATAGTGAAAATAAATAAATAAATAAAATAATCCAACCTTAGAAAGCTACTATGGTGACAGAGAATATCAAAACATAAACTCAAAAAAAGACAGCAAAGTAAAAAATGCTACATCCAAAGACTCAAAGAAAACTGAAGTGCTCTCAGGTTCCTCAAAAAATTTCCTGAAAGAGTTCAAAAAAGATTTTAAAAATAAAATAAGAGAAAAATAGTAAAAAATTGACTAAGAAAATTATGGGGAAAGAGTCAATAACTTGATAAAAGAGGCACAAACATCTAAAGAAAAACCACCTTAAAAATAGAGTTGAGCAAATGCTGAGGCACAAAAGTACACTCAAAAGAAGAAATCCTTCAAAAGATAATAGTGGTCAAATGAAAAAAAAAGGTACAAAAATTCACCAAAAAAAGAACTCTTTGGCCAAATGGAAAAAAGAAGTATAAAAGCTCACAAAATGGGGCAGTTAGGTGGCACAGTGAATGGAGCACTGGCTCTGGAGTCAGGTGGACTTGAGTTCAAATCCAGTTGCAGACACCTAATAATTACCTAACTGTGTGACTTTGGGCAAGTCACTTAACTCCACTGCCTTGCAAGAACAAAAACCAAAAAAAAAAGGTCATTGAAGAAAATAATTTCTTAAAAATTAGAATTGGGCAAGTGGAAGCTAATGATTCCATAAGATTTCAAGAAACAATAAAACCAAATCAAAAGAATGAAGAAAAAAGAAAACATACAATATTTCATTTGAAAACAACTGAATTTATAAATAGATTTTAAAATTTAATTAAGAATTATTGAACTAACTGAAAGTCATGATGAACAAAAGATTCTAGATATCACCTTTCAAGAAATTATCAGGAAAATTGTCCTAATATTGTAGAACCAGAGAGTAAGGTAGAAACTACAGAATCCAGTAATCACTCTCTGAAACAGATCCCAAAATGAAAACTTCCAGGAATATTATTGCCAAATTCCAGAGTTCCTACCTCAAGGAGAAAATATTATAAGCAGCCAGAAAGAAAAAAAATCAAATATCATTAAACCACAGTCAGGATAACATGAGATTTATCAGCTTCTACATGAAAGGATCTGGAGGTTATGATATTCTGAGGGCAACAAAACTAGGATTATAACAAAAAATAATGCAGCAAAACTAAGTATAATCCTTTGGGGGGGGGGGATTGATATTCTGTGAAAAAGAGGATTTTCAAGCATCCCTGGTGAAGAGATCATAGATGAATAGAAAATTAGACTTTCACATACAAGCCTCAAGAGAAGTATAAAGTGGTAAATAGGAAAGAAAATCATAAGGGATTCAATAAAATTAAACTATTCACCTTCCTACATTGGAAGATGATGCTTATAACTCCCAAGAACTTTCTCATTATTAGGGTTTGTGAGTGTGAGTTGAATATGATGGAATGCTATCTAAAAAATAAATTCAAGAGTGAGAAAAGAGAGAGAGAGGTAGAATGGGGTAAATTATCTCACATAAAAGACATGTGAAAAAACTTTTACCAGTGGAGAAGATGGGAGAGATAGAGAGGACTACTTGAATCTGATTCAAAGAGGGAATAAATTTCACAGTAATTTGCATATAGAAATCTATCTTAACCTTTAGAAAAGTAGGATAAGATCATAAGGAAAGGGGGAGAAGGAGACTAAAAGAATGGAAGGTGGATTTGGGGAGTTGGTAGTCAGAAGCAAAACATATTTGAGGATAGAGAGAGTGAAAGAAGAGATAGAACAGCATAAATAGTAAGGAAAAAATTACAGCAAATTTCTCTTATAAAGGTCTCATTTCTCAAATATATAGGAAACTGAGGCAAATCTATAAAAATAAATTACTTGAAAAATTACTTATTGATTACTTAATTGATAAATATTTAAAGCATTCAAAGCACATGAACAGAATAATCACTATGATTAGAAAATGCAAATTAAGACTACTTTGAGGTACCTCTCTATACCCTATCAGATTGGTTAATATGACAGAATAGAAAAATGACAAATCTGGGAAGGGATATGGAAAAATTGAGACACTAATGCACTTTGGTGGAGATGTGAAGTAATCCAACCATTCTGGAGAGCAATTTGTAGCTATGCCCGAAAGGGCCATAAAATCTTTGATCCAGCAATATTACTACTAGGTGGTAAATAAAATAATAAATAAATTCAGTAAAATGAAAAAGGAAAAGATCTATATGGATAAAAATATTTATAGTAAGTTTTTTAGTGCTGGCAGAGAAATGGAAGTTGAGGGGATGTCAATCAATTGGGGAATGGCTGAACAAGTTGTGATATGTGATGATGATAGATTACTATTGTGTTATAAGAAATGATGAGAGGGTAGCTAGGGGGCACAGTGGATAGAGTACCAGCCCTGGAGTCAGGAGGACATGAATTCAAATCCAACCTCAGACACTCAATAATCACCTAGCTGTGTGACCCTGGGTAAGTCACTTAACACCATTGCCTTAAATAAATAAAAAAGAAATGACGAGCAGGATGCTCTCAGAAAAACCTGGAAAGATTGACATGATCTGATGCAAAGTGAAATAAATAAAACCAGGAGAACATTGTACACAGAAAGAGCAATATTGTAAATTGATCAGTTGTGACTTAGCTATTCTCAGCAATACAATGATCCAAAGGTCTTATAATGAGAAATTCCATTCATTTCCAGAAAAAGACCTGATGGAATCTGAATGCAGGTTGAAGAATTTTTTTAAACCATGGCTCCTATTCTAGAATTATAGACTTAAAGATGATGATAATAATAATAATAATAGTAATAGAAATTTATATAGCACTTTGCTTTGCAAATTAATTTACATATTGCCTTAGTTGATCTATACAATATGATTCTTGATTTAGTGTTAGAAAAGATGTTGGAAGTATTCGATCTAGCTCCCTAATCTTGTTCAGGAGGAAACTGAGGAACTTGCCAAGGATTCATGTCCTTAGGCAGATTTTAACCTCAATTATTCCTGATTCCAGTTCAGTTTTTTTCTACATAAAGTCACCCAGCTACCTATGAAGTAAGTACTATTATTAGCAATTCCATTTTACAGATGATGAAAAATGGGACTTGGAGAGATTCACTGGAGAATTATTTTCTCTCATTTCCCCAACCAGACATTTGAATCTCTTGTTAGCTTTTTTTTTTGTCCAATGGGATTCTACTAATATGAGCACATGCCATAAAAGATTTCTAAGTCCTTTGCCTTAGAGAGAAATTAGCTTAGGGAAAAATGAGTATTGGCTTATATGGACAACTTCAATGCCTTTGGGAATAAGTGACTAAGTAGGTAAGCTATAGGACCTAAAATTAGATTTGATAGGAGTTAGTGTCAACAGGCATTTGTCAAATAGGTAACTATTTAAATAATTTATAGACAAATTTTCAAAGTGTTTAACATACATAATTACATTCAGTGCTCACAATCCTGTGAAGCTAGAGATGATTACTATAAGTATTATTATTCCTCATGAGTAAATAGAAGTTGAGAGTTGAGTACCTTGACCATAGTCATACAACTTGTAAGTGATAGAGGTGAAATGCAAGTTGATTTCTTTTTGTTCAGTAGTTTCAGTCACATCTAATTCTTTGTGACTCATTTGGGTTTTCTTGGCAAGGATACTGGAGGGGCTTGCTATTTCTTCTCCAGTTCATTTTATAGATGAGTAACTGAGGCAGAGTTGGGTGACTTGCCTAGAGTCACATAGCTAATAACTCTCTGAGGCCAGATTAGAATTCAGGAACATGAGTCTTTCTGATTCCAAGCCCTGCACTCTATTATGCTATCCTGCCTAGCTGCTTAAACTTATCTCTCCATGACTTCAAATATAATATTCTACCACTATGCAAATATAATATAATATAATAATTCCGCTCTTCCGGTCGGTGGAGTGCCTGCTAGTGCAGGCTGTGGTGTAAAGATGGCCAAGTCTAAGAATCATACCACCCATAATCAATCACGAAAGTGGCACAGAAATGGCATCAAGAAACCTAGGTCACAGAGATACAAGTCTCTGAAAGGGGTTGATCCCAAGTTTCTGAGAAACATGCGCTTTGCCAAGAAACACAACAAGAAAGGGTTGAAGAAGATGCAGGCCAACAACACCAAAGCCATCCAGGCCCGAGCAGAGGCTATCAAGGCCCTGAGCACCAAGGCCTTCAAGGCCAAGCTCCTCAGGTCCAAGATCCCCAAGGCCAGTGCCCAGCGTGTTGGTCACAAGATGGCCACCAAGCGTCCAGGCCCTAGGATCGGCATCAAACGTCCAGGCCCCAGGATCACTAAGCCTGACTCTAAGGTTGCCAGAACCACTGACCCCAAGGCTGCCAAGGACACCAAGCCCACTGACCCCAAGGCTGCCAAGCCCACCGACAAGGCCAGTAAGTCTGATCCCAAGGCTGCCAAGTCTGTCACCAAGGTCACCAAGTCTGCTGCTAAGGCTGCTAATCCTGCTGAGTCCAAACCCAAAGATGCTGGAGGTAAAATGGCCAGTCCCAAATAGATGCATTAGGACCTAAGGACTTGTTTAAATCCTAAACCACCATTTCCCCCCCAGAGAGGGGATGATTATTTACTATTTTGTACAAATAAAGGAAATGGTGAGTCATAAGAAAAAATATAATTCCTCTCAAGAAGGAATGAGTTCTAATTTTGCCTGTTAGTGAGTCATAATCTAAAGAGTCAAGGAAAATGATGCTCTACAATTGTTGCCTCCAAAAGAAATACCATGACTCCTAAGTGAACAGAAGAATAACAGTATAGGAACTTTGATAAGAATCATTCCCTCGAGGTCAAAAGCACCCATTTAAGCCAGACAACTGAACTCATGCAAAAAAATAGTCTAGGATAAGATTCCCTGAAGAGGGAAGTAAATTAGGGTATATTGTTAGAGTCTAGAAAGCTGCTTTGAACTTTCATACTTGATTCAGACATTTAGACTATAAGTCAATGTGTTACAAGATAGCTCTTAATCAAAGAATTCAGTAGTGGCAAGATGTAGATGGCCAACAGCTGACTGACATGGAATGCACCAGGAGGGATGAGAGGGTATGTCCACCCAGTGCTATGAAGATATCTATATGTAAAAGGCATCAGAATGTCTTCTGAGGATGACACTATTAATAGCATATATAAAGTTTTACTTTCTTATTTCAGTGAGTCTATATTTTCAGTGATGTAGGTACTCACTACTCTAGTTATTTGCTTTTTCCTGTGTAGGTAGACAAAATTCTTTTAGATGATTCTAACTCTCACTTAGGTTCTACTGTGTTCCAGGTATTTGGGCAATCAGAATTATCATTTATAAACAAGACTATCTCCAAGGAATCTTTCTTCCACCTGAACTCTGTATTTGACTTGATCCAGGATAATGGCAAATATTTAAGGAGGCATATGTAGCTCTGGTTTAGGCTTTGCTTTGCTTAATCAGATTGTACTGAGCCCATATTATATCTACTAATTGAATTTCCTAAGGAATCTTTTGAGGTTTGACATATACATGGTAGAAGCTATGTTGGAGAACAACATTTAGGGTTGAATTTGCTCTGAGTCTGTTATGTAAAATACTTTTAAAAAATAGAAAATAT
This sequence comes from Macrotis lagotis, assembly GCF_037893015.1. Classification (NCBI taxonomy): domain Eukaryota; kingdom Metazoa; phylum Chordata; class Mammalia; order Peramelemorphia; family Peramelidae; genus Macrotis; species Macrotis lagotis. The sequence goes on along the minus strand of NC_133662.1, from coordinate 135,317,860 downwards.
ACAAAAATCACAATGGGATCTTGCATTCTTTCTCTTTGACAGTTGTACACAGAAAAGACACTGACTCTACAGACATAGGACTTGGGTACAAATCTTACCTCTGGTGTTTACTGCCTGTATGACCTTGGCCATGTTGTTTAACTTCCCTGGGACCAAATTTTATAATATATTAAAGGGGAGGATTGGCCCAAATAAATATTAAGAGCCTTACCAACTTCAGTTACATTGTTGTTCATTCTTTGTTTTTGAAGAGGATCAATGATATTATGGGTGATATCTTGATTTAAATGAAACAGAGTTTTGTAAAGTCATCAGATTCACTCTCTGTTCTAGAGTTTTTGAAGTACAGTGGCAGAACAAAATTCAAGATGATTGGCAGTGACTCAGGATACACTGTATGATTTGGCATTGTTCAGTTCTGACCAAGCTCTATTAGTCATCTTTGTAGTCATTTGAACAAATGTTCTCATCTGCCCATACCATTGGGTGAAGTCTTCATGTGCTTGAGGCAAAGATCTCCCTAATTCACCAATGGAGTTACCCTCATCCTGGTTTAATCTATTTAACAAGATGATTTAATTGGGATGTGATGACTGTGCATGCTATAGCTTCTTGCAACCATGGGTGAGAGTTGAACACCAAAGACTGCTGAATTGCCCTGAAAAGAACTTTATAAACCCTCACATTCAAAGTTCTAGTCCTCTCTGAACATGCCATATATCCCTACTCTAGAATAAATGAACTCATGATCCTATGCTATCTGTTGTAGAATATTATTTGTGAAACCTTGCCAGTTCCCTGCTCATATCCAAATCACAAAGTTTATGACTTATACTTGCTATATATTGTATATTACATTCTATACATGATAGATGAAAATTATATATATATATATATATATATATATATATATATATATATATCAGGAAAGAATGCAATAGGGAAAATACATTTCCCTCTTCTTGGTCATTCTCCCTTAGATTCTTTATAAGCAACCTCAGATAATTTCAATAACACTGCCAAGAAGAATCATGGAGGATTAAGGAGCAATGGGAGAGACAAATTAAGGTACATGTCCAAACCTCTACTCTCATAGAAAGGAGACTCAAAGCTTAGATAATGGACTGTGAAAGTCACCCTCAGATAGTAAGGTATGAAAGAGGGAAACTTGCTTGTGGAATGCAAGAATTATGCAAATTCTTGTTTCAGGACAGAGGTCTTAGAAAATACCCTATCATTTGCGTAAAGGAAGACTTCAGCTATAATAAAAAGTAGCATTTATGTTACATTAAGGTTTGCAAAGCACAAATCTTAAACAATTCTAAAATGCAGGTGCTATTTTTATTATCCCCATTTTCCTGAAAAGAAAACTGAGGCAAACAGAAGTTAAGTGATTTTCCCAGAACATATCACTAGTAAATATCTAAGGATGGATTTGAACTCAGATCTTTCTGACTCCAGGTCTAGTGTTCTATCCACCTCACCACCTATCTGTTCATGAATTTTTGATCTATACTTTAATCTGCCAGGAACCCTGAAATGCTCTTAATTTATGGAAACTTCACAGAGATCTGGTTCCCTGAAATAAAGAATGGTTATACTTTCTTTTTGAGACATAAGGAGAATAGCAATGAAAATAGCATGATGCATAGGACATCATATTAGACATTGGAAGAAGATGTCAGCTCACATTTACTAGAAGCTCAAGGGAGCTTTCATGAAGTGCTATGACTGAGAGGACCATGATAAAATTTTGTAAAGGGAAACAGTGTTCTGCAGCATCTATCTATTAGGAACTAAAGGAAGAGTGATCTATGTACATAGTAAAAGAGCAAGAGATAGGGGCACCATGAAGGATGGCACTGTGCAGTTAGCTGGGGTTAACTGTAGAGGAGAGAGAGGTAAGAAGGAAGGCTTCCTGTGGAACCATACCCAAGATAACTTTATAACTGACTGAAACCAGACTCCTTGGTAAAAGTTGTCACCTTTAGGTGTTTTCACTTAATAAAGGCTGTGATACGATAATGGTCTTTCAATAAGCTCATTCATTCTTTGAGATTTTTTTCTTCTAAGGTGAGTTAGTTACACACTGTATGATGTGAAATAGGAAATTTACAGATGATTTGGTAAGAAAGAAATGAGAAGAATAATAAGAATCTCCTAAGGTATATCCCAGTACTTCATGATAGGAGAGAGCATTTGTGAAAATGGATACAATAAAAGGATCGAATCAGAACAGAAATTAGAAATCATCTAATACAGCATCTTCATCATACAAATAAATTCCTCATTTACTTTTACAATCAGATGACACAGTGAAAAATATATGCAATGTAGTCACAAAGGGTCTGATAAGGAAATAATCAGATAAAAAGTCCGTGTGAAATGGGTCACATGATAATAGTTTTGCATATTAGTTTAGTTTCAGAGATCATGTTCTCCTTCTGCTCAGGTAATCCTTTCACCTGCAACTTTGACCACAAACAGTTTTATCTGGGCTGCAAAAAGACACCTGGAGGAGCATTAGGCAATGAAAATCATACTTGGCATTCTCATGCTGTGGCAGTTGTTTAGACTTACTCACCCCGCCCCCATCCTGTGTTATTTTAGTGTTGGAAGGAAATGAAGACCACAATGAGGACAATGAATAAGTTTTAGCACCTTCCTTATGGGTTCCCCACCCCCATAGTTCAGTGGAAGGAGATGGCCCAGATTCTAACTGCAACGAAGTGACTCTTGGCAGCCCCAAGCTTATGTGGCACCAAGTGGCACCATATCCCTGTTTCCGCAATGACATCCACTCTACAGGAATTCATCCACTCTTTGAATCCCAGGACCCTCCCAAGAGTCCTTCAGATCCAGTCAGGCATCTATTTCCAAGGTAAGTTGCAGATTCCTTCTAATAAAAAAAAAATCAAGGACAGAAGACATGTAATCATTATTTTTGCACTTAATACAAAAGGAACTGGAAGGGAAAGATTAAGAGGGCCATGCAAGAATTCTTTTAAAGTAACAGCTACAGCAGTCTTGGAAGAAAGAAACTCCATGTACCTGCTGAAAAGACCAGATAATGGTAATTTATGTGGAATTCCCCTTGTTATGGTAGAAGGGAAGGAAATAGAATTCTTTTTTAAAAAAAATAAGAGATCTCACTACCAGTCAATAATCTTTTGTAAAGTGTCTACTGAGTGCCATCTAAGTATGAGGGATACAAAGAAAAAACAAGATAGTTCCAGCTTCCAGGAGCTCACAATCTAGTGGATTATAGGTGAATTGAGGCAATTAAGAGTTTTGTTTTCTTGGCATCCTCTGAAATGTATTCATCATACAAATAAGTTCCTCATTTACTTTTACAATCAGATGACACAGTGCCAAACCTTCCTATTTAGAACAATGACAGACCATTGATTTGAAGATGCATCCAAGCAAACGTTGTGTTAAACTTTATTTAACTATATTTCAGTGTCTCATTTTATGGAATCATATTTTAAAAATCTGACTATCAGAATTTAGATTTAACCAATAAAAATAATTAAATGAGTTTTGTTGCCTCTAGAGAAAGAGTGAACGAGAGATTAGACCCTCAAAGAATAATTTAAAAAGTTTTGCTCCCTTCATGCTGTCTGGAAAATATGGGTAATCTTTTGTAAAAAAATCTTAGGTCATCACCTATTTTTGCTAGGAAAATTCATCATATATACATATATGCATGTGTGGTTGTATATGCAAATTCATGTGTAAACATGCGTGTATATGTATATTGTATGCATGTGTATATGCAAACATTCATATACATATATAAATATGTGTATATGTAGAAAACAAGACAAAAGATTCCATTTATGTGCATTTGGGTAAAATATACTGGGTATTGGGGGTAAAAAGTTGGAAAACAGACATAGCTCCTGCCTTCAAAGAGCACTCAGACTAATGAAGTCAAATAGACTAGATACATATATGTGTGTACAATACACATATGTATGCTGTGTGAACATATCGATGTCATATGTAGTGTGCCTGTACACATATGTTTGTGTATTTTATATATGGGGAGTGAGTGACTTAGTGAAAGAGAGAGAGAGGGAGAGGGAGAAGGAGAAATAGAGAAATATATATATACGCATATAGATAGTCTGCCTGATATGGTAGAATGGTAGAAAGAGATAGGTATGGATCAGAGGCAGAGAAAGTACTGAGAAAGATCTGGGAGACAAGAGGTCCCTTGATGCAATAGGGGAAAGGGTAAGGGAAGGCTTATTGGAGGAAATCACATTGAAGTCAGACCTTGAAGAAAGGGAGGACTTGGGAATCTATAATACATGATTAGGGGCAGGAGTAGTGGGGAATTTGCAGGAACAAAGACAGGAGACAAAAATATGATGGAAACATCAAAGTCTTGTGGAGGATCTTGATCATCAGAATCAAGAACTTTAGCTTTAATATACATTGAGATATTACTGAAAATTGTAAAGAAGAGTGATGTGATAATTACGGTGCCATAAGAGGAAGGTTTTGGGAATTGGTGTGGACAATAGAATGGAGAGGGAATACCATTTAAAAGATCATTAGAATAGTCCATAAGGATTAGCATAGAGTACCTAGCACTTTATCCCAGGATATTGACCTCTAGGAGGCATTGCTGTCCTTATATTGGACATTTTGGTCCTCTTTGAATTGTACTGCTATAAGACATAACCCCACTCAAGCCATCTGTAATAGAATTTCATTCATGAAATTCTCCTAGGGTCTGTCTTATCCTCAACCCTTGCAGTTGAGAGTCAAATCCTCTGGTGGATGGGTAGTTCCCTCTCCTGGTATGATTTCAGCAATGGATAGACTCTATCCTGGCATTCCTTTTACTTCCTCCACCGCCTACCGATCTTGCCATAAGTTGTGGCGAAAATAAGGCTCTGATAATCTACATGAAAAGAAATGAGGTTTACTGTAATGGGAGTGATGCCAATTATTTTTTAGTCATATCTGACTTTTTTGTGACACCACACCCCCCATTTTAGGTTTTTTTTTTTCCCCTTGGCAAAGATACTGGAGTGGTTTGCTCTAGCTCATTTTACAGATGAAAAAACTGAGGCAAAAAGAATTAAGTGACTAGCCTGGGGTCAAACAGCTAATAAGTATCTGAAGCTGGGTTTGAACTCAGGTCTTCCTGACTCCAGTCCAAACACTTTATCTACTGAGTCACCTAGATGCCCCGATAGATGAATGCTATAAACTTAAAACAAATATGCAGCTTGAATTTCAAGATCATGAGTTTAGGGACCAGGGACAACTAGATGGCATATTGGATAGAACATTGGGCCTGGAATCAGGAAGATTTGAATTCAAATATAGCCTTTAAATATTTATTACCTATTAAGTTTTTACTTTTCTTCCTATTGCATTTTATCTTGTTAGAGTGAATACATATTAGATCTTAATAGTAAAAGAATTGAATGAGAAATTGAAAAGCAAAGCTACTGTGTTGAATTAGAATTTTAAATCTGTAAGAAAACATATCTCTAATTGTTTCATTTGGTCTGCTTCCTTCCTTCCTTCTTTCTTTGTTTCTTTGCTCTTTCTCTTTCTTCTTCCTCCTCTTTCTCTCTCTCTTTCTGTGTCTCTCTCTGTCTCTGTCTTTGTCTCTCTGTCTCTGTCTCTCTGTCTCTTGATTTTTCTCTCTGTCCACACCTGTTGTCTTATGAAAGGACACTCCTGACACAGAATTAATGCAGTTCAATAGGTCCTCATAATGTAACAGTCTTAAAGTTATGGTGTGTTGAGTAGTCAATGTGCTTAATTTTCCAACAATTGAGAGGCAGGGTTTGAAGCAGATCTTTCTGATTCCAAGATCAGCTGCCTATTCCATATATTTCACAATCTAACCCAAAATATCTTTTAACTCTGAAATTTTATACAATAACCAGAATGGTTAGCTGAAGAGGAGGAAAAGAGGAAGAAGTCTAGAAATTCCCTTTTTTTCTGAACTAGGGGGAATTCTTTGATAGTCATAAATGAGGGAAAGTTGCTGACATTCTTATATCCCTGGTAGAGTTTGACAACTTTTGTTCTTTGAGAATTGGTGATGACTTGTATGCCAAAATGTCCTATTTGAATTGCAAAGTATTCATAAGACTATTAATATTGGAAACCATCATTTTTTAATGCCAAATTAAGAAAGTCACATTATTTATTGGTCTGTAGATGGGTACAGGATACTTTGGAATATCTAAAACTTAATTGCTGCTAAGCAAATTATGTCATATAAGAAATAGGTCTTATCAATGAAAATTACTAGAAATAATTAAATTAACATATTAAATGGATATTTATTCTATAAACAGATTCTCCATTCATGAATCCTTGATACTTAGCTCTGTTAACTTTCACAATTCAGAGAACCAACAGTATTCATCTTTTTTTTATATTTGATTCTACTTTATGTTAATGAACAAGTCATTCCTCACCACCCCCTCCACCTGCAGACAGAATGTCCATTTTTCCTCCATTCCTTGGCTTTCTCAAAGTATGACTTCTCACATACCAAACTTTCATTGATCTTCCCAGGTATTAGCATTTTCTCCCTCATGAAATTGCTGCACATACTTTTATATTTACTTGTACATTTATAGTTTAGACTATATTTTATATATCGTATATATTATATATAAAATATATTTTATATTTACTTCTACGCTTGCCCCCTATTGAACATGAGTTTCTGGAAAAGAGAGAGTATATTTTCCTAATTTAGGTCCTCACACTTCATGGGTACTTAATAATGTTTGTTGCATTGAATTTCCTGGTTAAACTTTTAATTTCAAAGTGTATATGTAGCATTCAGTACAATTTTTTCCCCTACTTCAATCTATTAATAAATGTCATAGCTGCTAAAGGCAAAAGGGAAACCTCTGATCTGGTAAAGACTAAAGGTTAAGGGTATATTGATTCTATTTCAACCTTTACAATATATAATCTGGCCACATCTACAAAGCCAAAATGGATTGATGTATCTGGATGGAAATTCCCAGTAGAGTGCCCCTGTATCTAGACATGCTTGAGAACTCTCTGGCTCTGATTTGGTCCTGTCTCATATTTTATCATGGAATCCCCTTAGGAGGATGTGGCTGAACAAGAAATCTTATGCAGAACCATGGATAATGTCAACAGGGTGATTTTTGAAGAGTCAAGTTATGTAGGAAACATTTTTGAAGATTCGGATGCAAAATCACTTCTTTTTCTTCCAGAATAAAAATTCACATTTTTTATGGTGCCTTAAAGTTTTCAAAATGTCTTCCTCAGAAGGGAGCTGTGAAAGTAAGCATTTTTTTCCCTTTTTACAAATGAGAAAACTGAAGTCTAGGTTGGATAGTATATATTCAAGGATACATCATGTGAAGGTAGGGGTTGAAAAATAGGTTTCCTAACTGTCCAAGTGAAGCTTCCTTCTTTCCTTCGATAACTATGCATTTTCATATATGACTGTCATTTTTGGATTACTCTAGAATAGTATCCTACATCATTCTGAAGGGGGAAATTTTAGCTAAGAAAAAACACAGACATAGTAACCATGTCTGAAAGCAGATGTCTCACTGAAGGCAGTGAGCTTTATTATCAGTTCCCTGTGATCAAGTTACAAGATCGATTGCAATTATGCAATATTTGACTTCATTTTAGTATTCTTTTATTTGCATTATTGCAGTTATTACTCATATTCTGACCCTGCTTATTTTACTCTTTGTCGATTCATAAAATCATGCATGCTTCTCTGAATTCTTTCCAGATCCTTCTAACTGCATGATAATATTCAGTAGTATTCAGTAACATATTTTGTTCAGGCATTCCCAAGTGATGGACATGCCTTTTTTATTCTTTGCTTCCATAAATGGTACTGTTATGAATTTTCCATTATATATTTTGAACCTCTCTTTCTGTCTTTTGCATCTTAGAGTGAGTGGTGGACAATGTTTGTCCTTCATTCTCGAAGGAGACCATGACATCAGGAAGGTGATACCATGACAAGCACATGGATTTGAGTGAAGGGTGCTGTGCTAAGTCACCAGTCTTACTTTCTTTTCTGGAGTCCTCTGGGTCCAGTGGTCCAATATGAATTAGGATGACTGGAGATGACCCTAGATGCAAAGCAGTCAAGTTTAAGTGGCTTGCCCAAGGTCACACAGCTAGGAATTATCAAATATGTTCAAGTAGTGGGATCACTGGTCAGATTATCCATTATTGACCAGTTCACAGCTCTATCCACAGTGTATGTTTGATTGTTTTATCATAGTTTGCTTCCATTGATTGATTTGACATGTTTGCCGACATGTACAGGACTCTTACTGAATCTCCTGCTGATTCATAACTATCTAGACACTAAATTAGCTAAAAGGCAACTTTCCAGGAGTGTTAAAGGACAAGGATTTAAAAAATGCCTCCGTGAGACTTGTAAAATCTTGTGAAATTCTTTAAATTTATATAATAATGGAACAGTAAAGGGTTTTAGAAAATGTAGTCCTCTTCCCATTTACATATGGAGACATTAGGACTTGTTTGAAGTCATATAAGTTAGTGACAAGACAAGGACTAGAATCTAGATGTCTTGACTTCCCTGGCCAATATTCTTTCCACTATACTATATTTTCTCCTTTCCGTCATGCAAGAGATAGTTTCTGATTCTAATTTAACAAGATGTCAGAATTGTTCATAATGCTGTTGTAATCTTTAATCATTTTTACATATTATACTAGTGAAGATTATGAATTCTTCTGGTTATCAAGAATATTATGAATTCTTTTGATTATCAACATATTTTGTGAAAAAGAAGTTTAAAAATTATTAATAATAATTTTAAGATCAATCAGATTTTAAAGATAAGAAAAAGGTGCTAAATTTCCATCTCCTCATCTCAGTTAAAGGCATAATTTTACTTTATTTCTTTCTATCCTTATAGCATAAAATAAATTGATCTGAGGCTCTGTAAGGTGTCATTTGAATTAAATCCTGACAGGGAGACTAAGATTTTGTTCTGACAGATGACTGGCACAGGAGATTACTCCTGGTTGCCATTTTGCTTTTCATATTGATCTGCTCATCTGAAAGCTTCTATTTATTATTGGAGGAGCTGTTGTAATGGGTCATTCAGAGTTTTCTTCTATGTTAGGAGGCTGAGGAGACTTCCTACATAATTATTAAGCACATTGTAGAAAGGGGCTTAAGGCTTACCTTGAGTCCTAGAATTGAGGAGGCATTTGAACATCATCCAAATAAAAATGACTTCCAGATAGATGGCTGACCCCATAAGAAAATTCCATTGTTATGGAACACCACTAAGCTTAACTAGCATCTAGAATATGGAATGTTACATATGATAAGAAAGGAAAAATTATTTCTGCATTTTTTGCTCTCCTTCCTCCCTTCATCCCACCCTCTCTTTCCTTAGCCCTTTTTTCTTTCTTTCTCTCTCTCCTTCCTTATTCCCTCCTTTACTCACCTCCTTCCTTCCTCTTCCTTATCTTCCTCCCTCCTTCTTTTCTCTCTCTTTCCCTCTCTCCTTCCCTTCCTTTCTTGCCTTCTTAGGGACTGAGTTACATGTATGTTGCACTGAATGTGTGAGAACTTTTATACTATGTATGAACATATTATATACATATATGTATAGAATATGTATATATATATATGAGGTATACCTGCCTAAGGGGATTTTAAAGCATTATTGCTTAGCATGACAATGTCCTTAGTATATAATTTAGTATGTATATATTTGTAAACCCACAATATCTATCGAATCCCTAAATCATTCACTGTTTTATATATCTATGTGACTTACAACAATAGAACTGCAGAAAGCACAATCCCTCTTTTTTTTAGTTTTTGCAAGGCAAAGGGGTTAAGTGGCTTGCCCAAGGCCACACAGTAGGTAATTATTAAGTGCCTGATCCGGATTTGAACTCAGGTACTCCAGACTCCAGGGCCAGTGCTCTATCCACTGTGCCACCTAGCCATCTTTCACAATCACCTTTTTTAGGTTTTTTTTTTCACAATAACTTTTAATGAGGAATTTTTTTCATGTTCTTTCCTCAAAATCTCTCTTATCAGCACAGTCATTACTGTACTCTCCATTTTTTAGACTATCCTCTCTCTATTATTAATGGAAATAACTTCTTTCTTCCTGTCACCATTTTTGATCTGATTTATAATTATACCTCCTTGTCCCAAAGCATAACATGCTTAGCATAACATTCAGTGCCTTTCTTAGATTTGTCCATTCTTTTGCTCTTAAATTGTTTAGATCTTCCTTTTTTTAACAATGTCAAATCTGAAAATATCACTGTCTAACCTTGACATGAGTGCTTTTCAATAATTTTGTTTGATGTGACAGCTACTGTTTGTATATAATTGAATATGCTATACTAGCATTATTTTTTTGGAGACAATCTTGCCCAAACTGAAAATACAACAACCATTTGCAAGGCCTGATCTTGCTACTCATCAGTGTGGAAGCTTTAACATGTTCCATTTTGGATCTGTGCTGGTTTGCCCCATCTTAGGTAATGTGGTTCCCCAGGTCCTGGGAGTTCATCATACTGGGGCTGAATTTAGTTAAAGAGGACCTAAGCTACCTTAGTCCTACAGTATCTCATAAGTCCCCAGCTCCTGCTTCCCTCCTAGCAAAGATTAGAGTCATGCATTACCACACCTAGAATCTTTTGGTTTGAGTAACAAACACCATCTTAGAAACTGACTTTTGTTATATTCAGAGTGAGAAATCACTTTGTCTTTGTTCTTTAAAGCCCTTCCCACCCTTGCCCTTAGACAATGATAAAGTTCTGCATCAATGCAATAAATGCAAGATAAATCCACCTGCAAGGTAAATAGAAACTCGTGACTCATCTAGGGCATGATATAGTCTTTCAATCTCTGAAAAGCAGGGTTTTTCCTTCCTCTTCTTAGTAGTTTTAAATTTTTAATTCTACAGAAAGAATATTTCTACATACAAAGTAGAACAGAAAGAGCATTACATATGAAAAGGTATCTCTGAAGAGTGTAACTTCCCTTGTTAAAAAAGATATAATAAATTCTACATATTACTTCCGATGCTATCTTACTTGTTTGTTTTACCTAATGAACTTGCCTCTCTTATGCTCATTTTAATAAGTACTTCAATGATCCTTCTTTTCATCTTTTTTCTTTTTGGCAAATTCCCTAGTCTCTTCTCCCAATATTTTTCTCCAAAATAAAAATAAAAACCCAATCTTTATAACAAATACACATAGTCAAGCAAAAAAAAAATTCATATTTGACCAAAAATGTAGATATAATTCTCTCTGGGGCAACAAGATGGTGCAGTGGATAGAGCCCTGGCTCTGGAGTCAGGAGGATCAGAGTTCAAATCCAGCCTCAGATCTTTACTAGCTGTGTGACCTTGGGCAAGACACTTAACTTTGTTTGCCTCACATCCAGTGTCATCTCCAGTCTTCCTGATTAATATCTGGCCACTGGATCCAGATGACTTTGGAAGAGAAAGTGAGGCTGGTGATTTAGCACAGCACCTCCTCACACAAATTCAAATCATGCGCTTGTCATGGCATCACCTCCCTGATGTCATGGTTTTCATCTTTGGGAATGGAAATATAATTCTCTACCTTAAGTCCATTGCTAAGACACTTGTTTTCTCATAGAAACCTTCCACATATAGCTATATCAATGCCTGTATCAAAGCTTCTACTGACTCAAAAGTGCAGTATATGGTTTCTGGTCATGCTGTTCCATCATTAATTAAATGACTGCTATAGAAAAACCATGGTTCCTTGCAAGGGTTTTTCCTAGCTGAGACTTTCTTTGTGAGATTAGAGATACCTTGTAAAATCTTTCTTGTTACCCACCCACCCACCTTTTTTTTTAAAAACTGCTCATAGACCTTGGGGTTAACTGGGTAGCCCTTTATTTCCATGACTCTTGAACTGGTTAGAAGTATTGAAGGTACTCTTTTGTAATGGGAAGAAGTTGTCTAATTCGGAAAGGGCTACCACCTCCTGAAAATCTCAGCCTCTTGAAATCTCTAGATAATCTAAAGAAGAAGGAAAAAAATGTGGGCATATATTGCATGGAAATTAATGGAGATTTAAAGAATAATGTCATGTTTGAAAATTTCCCATCACCCCTTTGATCTCCATCCCATATCCATCATTAAAACCACAATCACGTATTTCTTTCCAATGGTAAAATATTATGATGAATTTATTCCATCATTTCCACACTTTCAAAATGAACTTTCCCCAGAGATCCTAAAGATAATGTTATTTTAGTCAGAGAATTTATTTTAGTTACCTCATTTTGCATATGGATGAGAAAACTGAGGTGCAAAGAAGGATCTTGATTCCAGAATTCCATAGGTTGTTAAAATTAGAGTCAGAACTTCAACCCAATTCTTCTGATAAGAAACCAAAGACAATATTAAACTACACTGATCCTTATAGTTGTGGTTTGGTCTATTAATTGTATCCAACTCTTTGTGACTTCATTTGGAATTTCCTTAGCAAAGTTACTGGAACGATTTGTCATTTCCTTTTCTGGTTCATTTTACAGATGAGGAAACTGAAGCAAACAGAGTTAAGTGACTTCCCCAGGGTTACAGAAGTGTCTGAGCCCATTGGATGTGAACTCAGGTCTTCCTGACTCCAAAACCAGTGCTCTATCCCCTTAGGCTACCCAGCTTTCAATCCTTGTAATAATAGTGATTCTTAACTACATTTGATCACTATTTATTTCCAGCTGTTGTGAGGTTGTTAAAACTGGACAATAATGTAACTGAGTAAAAGCAACAAATAATTAGTGTGATATCAATGTTCATCTTTAGGTAGAGCTACTCTGTTCAAACTGAGGACATGCAACAGTCCACTAGATGAAAGTAAAGCTTTGCCTCAAAGGTCTGATACAGTTTTTACAAATATTAATATTAAGTAAGCTATATATTATGTGGATATACATTTTATGGATCCAATGCAGTTTTGAGAGTTTATATTGTAGATGTGTTCTCTGTTTTAATGTCAATGTAATTGTTTTATGGCTAATTGCATTTAATTATTGTTGAAGGCTTAATTTAACCAAAGGTATAACCAATAAAAAGTGCCAAATGCTAATTCTGAAAAAGTTTAGCCTATTTTCTTATTTTAACATTTCTATGGCTTTAAACACTTCATCAAAGAACTTGTACTTCCCCCCCCCATACCTTTTTTTTTTAATGCCTTCAGTTTGGTCCACAATGATTTTTTTTTTATTTTTTGCAAGGCAATGGGGTTAAGTGGCTTGCCCAAGGCCACACAGCTAGGTAATTGTTAAGTGTCTGAGGGTGAATTTGAACTCAGGTACTCCTGACTCCAAGGTCAGTGCCCTATCCACTGTGCCACCTAGCCACCCCCAGTCCACAATGATTTCAATCACATCAACTACAACCAAATCAAATAGCAACTCTTTTAGAATGGTACCTATCTAATGATACCAGATATTTATTGAAAGAAATTCTTTTAAATGAAGTGATACAGAGTAGTAGTTTTCCATGGAAAGTAATATCTCTAAAAGCTGTATTGAAAATGGAAGTAGAGTTATTAAAATAATTCTATGTGATTTTTAGTTATCTGGTAATGATTTTCTCAAGCTGAAAGTATGATTCTATGATGCTTCTCGGTGATGATTTTGGTCAGAAGAATCTGTCTTAGTGCTTCATTGGAATCTATAGGTTCATTTGTCTAATTCCTATTCACCTCTACCAGTGATGAATTTAAGGCATTTATATCTTAGTATTTCAATAAAAGAAAAATATTCCCTTTTACTGATATTTGAAATAGGTAATGATATAATAACTACTCTTTTAGAAGCAACAGTGTGAGATGAGGTCTTAAGAAGGTAGACAAGGTTCCATTTTGAAAAGTTGTTTCTTGGGGGGAAATCTACTCATATTTGGTTTTAATATTGCTTGAATATTTCGGGTTTGACCATATTATATCACAGATTGGATTTGAAAAAGACATTGGAGGTTATTTATCATTTTAAAGGTGAGAAAACTGAACCCCAGAAATATTAAATGACTAGTCTGAACAGATAATAAATAGAAGGCATGAAAAACAATCTAGTAAGCAACAATTATGTAGAAGGCACTATGCTAAGTACTACTTCAAATCCAGCACTCTTTTCACCAGACCAAATTTGTTTTCAGATGAAATCTTATTTTGAATAAGGTTTAATTTTTTCCCCCTTAAAAATCTATTGGTGCTTTTTCATCCTTTTAGTCCTGATGCTTTAGCTTTAGGATAATTTTCTTGCCAAAACCATATTAAGTAACACAACACAGGTCAGCAAAAGACTGTTCATTGTAATTGAAGTCATTGATGGGGTCTGCTAGGTGGCGAAGTGGATAGAGCACTGGCCCTGGAGTCAGGAGTACCTGAGTTCAAATCTGACCTCAGACACTCATTAATTACCTAGCTGTGTGGCCTTGGGCAAGCCACTTAACCCTATTGCCTTGCAAAAACCTAAAAAAAAAAAAAAGTAATGAAAGTCATTGAGGAAAAAAAATGAGAAAATAAGGTTCTAAAACCTTACAAGTGGGATACATAAATGAGCCTCAAATGTTTGATACTTTTTAAAAATTTTGAATCATATACAAAAGTACAAATAACATTTTCTCCTAAACTTTTTTTTAACTGTGAAGAACTGTTTTAAGAAACAGGTGTGTAATAAACAAAGCAAGAAAAACTCAGATGAAAATAATTACTACTGTATCATTTTCAACAGTGGAAGAACAAAATTAAATAGGAGTATACTTTCTATATTGTTAGTTTAATTGAGGATGTGTCAAGAGATGTACAAATCTGAAAATAGTAGAATATTCAAATCTACTGTAGGAGACTCACACATGATAATTTGCTGTTTATTTTAAGAATAATCTTGTATGTCCAGTATGGACTTACATCAGAAACCATTTAAGATAGTTTTAGATTTATATGCTTTTTCCTCTCTTCCAGAAAAAATCCCAGAAATACAGGCAACAAGCTTTTCTTGTGTTTTCTTTCACAAACTTTACTCTGAGGAAGGTGTGATTATGAAATCTCCTCAACAGTGACAGAAAGAGAAAGCAAATGTGGAATTATAATTTCTGTTAGCTGCCACTGTCAACTAAAATGATATAAAAGTTAAATTGCTGGGGCGGTTAGGTGGCATAGTGGATAAAGCACCGGCCCTGGAGTCAGGAGTACCTGGGTTCAAATCGGGTCTCAGACACTTAATAATTACCTAGCTGTGTGGCCTTGGGCAAGCCACTTAACCCTGTTTGCCTTGCAAAAACCTAAAAAAAAAAAGTTAAATTGCTGAATGATACTATCATTGTATTTAGATTTCAGCAAGTATAATTTCCTGGACAACTAGTCAGCTATGTACTAGTTAGGAATATCTGCTAATGTAAAAAAAAAAAAAAGTAAGAATGTGACTTCTGGAATTGTGATATTTGTTGTATTTTACAAATGAAATTTATACTATACCAAAGATGGCAAAAACTTTGAAAATGTATTAAAGAGCAAAATAAATCGGTTCTGAATAAATCATAGCTAAACAAAAGTGAATTTGAAGCATTTCTCTATACTCAAAAGTTTTGTTTCTTGACATTTAAAATTCTACATTATTCCATATACAAATGTGTCTCTCCTCCTAAAAACTTTTTAGAATATGTCTTTCTGTGTCAGATTTTAACCTGAAAATGAGATTGACATTCACATTATCAACCAAGGCTTTGGCATAAACCTTCAAGTTGAGAAAGCTATTCGAATGAATATTATGCTTTTTTTTAGTGAAAAAAAATGTTTTCAATGAAGATGAATTATTTATTATTTGACAAGGAGAAGAAATAAAAGATCTACCCAGAAAAAGGAAGGGTGACATCTACTAAGATATATATTTGGACTAAAGGCTCAAATTTCTTATATTTAGAGGAAAAATATTAGAGCAAAGGGAATTTGACCATAACTGGACCAAGTTTATTCACAATATCTTTTTGCAAGTTGAAGAAAGGACACATTTAACTAAGTATGAATTCAGACCACAAAAGAAAGTGTTGATTATTTTCTTCCTGTTCTTTTAATGAAATCAGAAAAAAAATGTTTTGGTAGCATAACCTTGATTCCTCAACTAATTCATTCCTCAGATCTACTTTTTTTAAGCAGATAGTTCTGCACAAAGTCCTCATTCTCCTGCCCTTAAGATTTTGACTCAAGTCAATTTATCATAACTTTATTTTCCTTGAAATTGCAATTTAAGGTCAACTTCTTCCAAGAAGCTATTCCTAAACTCACTCTCTAGGCCAATACATACCCTTTCCTTTTAAATGAGTTTTTTCTTTTTGATTTATTGGTCAATATTTTCTTCTCTATTAGCTAGCAACCTTCATATACCGAGAATCATAGATTTGAAACTGGAAAAGACTTTAGAAGTCATCTAATCCATCCCCCTAGCCCAACTTCATGTCAGAACTGTATCTAGATTTTATTATCTACTACAAATTCCTATAGATCTCTGATATATATTTTATGTCAACTTGCCAACTGCCTTTCTTAAGTGAATAACTAATTATTGAAGCAAAAACATATTTAAAAATCCTGTGCAATTATAATTGACACAAAATCGCATAAATATAACAACTTATTAGATGATTAGAAAAAGTTCTCAATGACCACATATTCTTTTTTTTTATTTAAGCATATATCCAATATGATAAAGGCCTATGTTCAGTCATTGCCTCTGACACATACTGGTTGATGAGTTATTTAACCCTTCAGTTACCTAAGCAATTCTCTAAGACTGTGAGTTGCAGAAAAAGTGCTGTAATAGAGAATTTTTCTTGGATTTCTTTATATTAGTAAAAATCACAAGGCCAGTCCCTATCCCCTTTGTCTTCAGTGTAATCAATTGATTTATTTTTCCCCTCCCTAATTAGAATATTGATTTCTTTTGTACCCTACAAGAATCTAGCAGTGTTAGAATCTTAAAAAGTACACAATAAATATATTTATTGATTACTATTTATTTATGGGTTATATTAACAGTAGTTATAACCTCTAAAGCACATAAGAATATATGTATGATCTGATCAATGTTTCTCCTCTTCATTTGTGGATTTTGTTTGTTTGTTTGTTTATTTGTTTTTTTAGGCTTTTGCAAGGTAAACGGGATTAAGTGGCTTGCCCAAAGCCACACAGCTAGGTAATTATTAAGTGTCTGAGGTTGAATTTGAACTCAGGACCTCCTGACTCCAGGGCTGATACTCTATCCACTGTGCTACCTAGCAGCTCTGGATTTATTTTTTTTAAGTTTTATAAAAGCATAAAAACAAACCATATTTAGCTACACATTCAATGAATTGTCTTTGATTGAAAAGACTATTACATGAAAAGAAATTGTTGTTATTGTTTTTGTTGTTCAGTAATTTAGTTGTTCTTCATTAACCTATGCACCATACTGTCTATGAGCTTTTCTTGGCAAGGACACTAGAGAAATACAATTTTTAAGAAGTTAATAAAATATTAATGTTGTTGTCATTCAGTTTTTTTATCTATTGTTGATGGCCTATTGAACTATTCACACTGGTTTGAATAACTTAAACTTTTAAATAATTGTCTCTCTATTTTTATTTTTCAAACTTCTCTTTGCAAGTCTCTGAATAACTCATATGGATTAAAAAAAGATGATTCATAATTTCAGTGGTCAATGATGACTTTCCCAGTGCTGCAAAGATGTTAATCAGTGAAAATGATATTTCCATTTAATCAGTGAGAGTATAAATTTACATATTTCCTTAGACACTGATATAATGAAAATGCTTTACATTTAGGTACCTATGATCTATACACTTATCCATCATTCTATTCTAATAATAAATTACTCTTTCAGGATGATGGATAATTGCTTTGTCAGAAGCACATGGCCACCTGAGCTACATAATGTTGTTTAGTTGTTTCAGTCTTGTGCAACGGTGTTTACTCTGTGGTTTTCTGGAGATAGTGGAGAGGTTTGTCATTTCTTTCTCTAGCTCATTTTACAGATGAGGAAACTGAGGCAAGCAGTGTTAAGTGATCTCCCAGGATCACACAGCTGGATTTGAACTCAAGTCTTCCTGACTCCAGGTCTGGTGCTCATTCACTGCTCTTAGGTACATATACTACACTTCAAACATATGATAGCTTTCAAAGAAACAGAATCTTAGCCTCTAAAGGGATTTTGGCAGCTATTTACTCCAGTACATACACCTCCCATCAAAAAGAAAAAAACACAACAAAATACCTGTCCAGTGGTTATCCAAATCTGCTTGAAATCCTCCAGTGTGAGTGGACTGGGGTGGGGAGGAGGCTGCGCAATCTGTTTTGGAAGCTTTGCAAATGAGATAAAAGAGATAAACTGCTTTGCAAACATTAAAATACAATATAAATGCTAGCTATTTTTATAGTAAAAATCAAGCTGGAATTTGAACCTTTGCAGCTTCTATACATTGATTCCAATTTTGCACTCTGGGTCAAACAGAACAGAATAAATTTCTTTCCTACATGAAACTCCTTCAGATATTTGAAGACAGTTAACCCGCTTGCTTTCCCCTCACTCCAACAGACCTAGAAATGGCATGCACTGTAACTCCTTCATGTTCTGGACTGTCCTCTTCTGGATGCACTAAGTTATCAATGTCCACCATAAGCCGTGGTCCCTAAAAGTGAACAATGTATTTCAAAAGTGGTCTGACCAGGACAGTGGAACTTTTCCCTCCTAATCCTGAATAGCTAGCCTCTCTTAATGGAGCCCAATATCATATTTCCTTTTGGCGCTTCCATATCACACATTTGACTCTTATTGGGTCTGTTGTCTTCTGTATACCTAGATGTTTTTCACACCACCTACTAACTGTAACTTTTCCCTCTTATTTTTGTCAAGTTGATTTTTTTTTGATATACGGATGACTTTACATTTACCCCTATTAAACTTTAAATTATTTGATATAGCCCAGGGTTCTATCAGTTCAGTCTTTTTAAGTAAGGACACCACCTCTCCCTTCAAACTCTATGTTATCTGCAAATCTGATGGGCATGTTGTCCACATCTTCATCAAAGTTATTACCAAAAATATTAAAAGCCCAAGGTCAAGTGGAGGTCCCTAACACAAACACACACTATTGGAGATGCCCTCTAAGTAGACATTAAACCATTTGATTCCTCTGCGTCTGTCTAATTATATTATTTCCTTGCCTATATTGAATCAGAGGATTGTGTTTTCTACAGGGATAGCATGGCAGATTATTAAATTTTTTATTAAAATCCAAGTATACTTTATCTACAGCATTATTCTAGAATTCTGCTGACAAAACAAGTTTCAAGAATTTTGCAAAGTGCTTAATGTGGTTATTCTCACAGGTAACAGGGCCTACAGTTTTGGAGATGATGCCTTAAGTCAAAGGAAGAACCATAATCATTCAGGCACTATAGAGGAAAATGGTAATATCAGAGTGTTTTAGAGCTAAATTACCTTTCTCATTGTCCCTCAGGTCACATCAGAGTTTATCTTAAATTTCAGCATTAGTAAAATTATCAGCTTTTAAATACTTAAGCGGAAGGAAGAGTTGCCACCACCAACTGTACTCTTCTTCCCTTACCCCCCCCCCCCCCCAGACCGGGGCCATCTCAGAGCCCATCTGGAATTTCTGAGCCTCAGGGAGCTCCATCACCGGATTGGGGAAACCTGCTTACTGCTGGGCTTCCCCTGGTTGTCTCAAAACTCATGTAATGCTTCAGAAGGAAGAATTCCCTACCCTTTGTCTTCCTTTCTACCCTAGCTTGTCTGCTTACAGTTTGAATAATATAGAAACCAATAACTTTATTACTTCTAATTAGATGGAAGACCACTAGGACTTAACACCTGCCCTGTTACTACCTCCCCAGGATGAGACAAGCCTTCCCTCCAAGCTCCCTCAGCCCTGTCTCTATACCCTACCATCATTACAATTCACTATGTAGGGGGCAGCTAGGTGTCCCAGAGGATAAAGCACTGGCCCTGGAGTCAAGAGGACCTGAGTTCAAATCTTACCATAGACACTTAATAATTACCTACCTGTGTGACCTTGAGCAAATCACTTAACCCTATTGCCTTACAAAAAAAGAATTCACTATGTAGCTTAAGGACTTTTAAGCTTTACCATCTATACTACTGCTAAACCCTTTTCTGTCTGCCATGAAGATCTTTCTTTTATTCCAATTAGAATGTTCAATCCTTATCTTTTTCTGTTTGTATCCTTTGAACATCACTAAGCAAATAAGCATCTTTATTTAAATTCTAAATAATTGTTTCTTTTTATTTAAATAATAACAGCTTGCTCTATTTACTATGCAAAATTGCCTCTGATAAATTTTCAGAATAATGTTTTGACTAGTCAACAGAATCCTAGAAGTTATGGTATCTCTCCTCTCTTCTCACCCCCAAAAAGAAGATTCAAACTCAACTATTTTTTTAAATCCATTTTGTTTATTGATATTGCTATCCATTGATAAAATAAGTGATTTAGCAGTTTTAATAATCTTTTTTCAATTATGAGTAAAAAATAACATTCATTTTTAAAACATTTGAGTTCTAAATTCTTCCCTGTCCCCTCCCTTATTAAGAAGTCCTGATTTGATATGTTATATATGTGTATTCATGCAAAACACATTTCCATATTGAATCCTATTTTGAAAGAAAACACAGACCTCTCTTCCTCAAAAAAAAACCCACCCAAACAAAAAAGTTTAAAAATGTATGTTTTGATTTGCACTCAGATTCCCTCAGTTCTTTCTCCAGTGGTGGATAACATTTTTTTAACAAGACTCCACTATTTTCAGAAAGAACATGAATCAATTTCTATTATGCTGAAAAAAATAGAGAGAATAAGAAGTCAATAGCAAGATATGCGTCCATCTAAGGCTATATTAATACAAGTGCACCATCTAATACATAGGGGTAATTATCCCATTGTATGCTTGTATACTTCTTTGGTCTTACCACATTTTAGATGTTATGCTCAGTTTAAGGTGCAAGCTAATAAATAGCATATTGACAAATTGGAGCCTGCCTGAAGAAGCATAATCAAGGTGGTGTGGAGTTTCCGACTAAGGAAAAGCTGATGGATAGACTTAGCTCTTCTCAGCAATAACCATGATTCAAAACAATTCCAAATGATTTGTGAAAATACCATCCTAATCTAGATAAAGAACTTTATAGTCTGAATGCAAACCAAAGTGCACTATTTTCACTTTTTAAAATTTGTTTTTTCTTTCTCTTGGTTTTTCCATTTTGTTCTGTTTATTCTTTCACAATTTGACAAATATGGAAGTATATTTAACATAAGTGTACATGTATAACAGATCAGATTGCTGGCTGTCTCTGAGTGGGAGAGGGAAAGTAAAAGAGGGAGAGGAAATTTGGAATTCAAAAATATTACAAAAATGAATGTCAAGGGGCAACTAGGTGGTGCAGTGGATAGAGCACTGGCCCTGGAATCAGGAGGATCTGACTTCAAATCTGGCCTCAGACACTTAATACTTACTTGGTTGTGTGACCTTGGGCAGTCACTTAACCCCATTGCCTTGCAAAAATAAAAATAAAAATCCCCAAAAATTAATGTTGAAAACTATCTTTGCATATAATTGAAAAAATTAAAAAAAAATAAATACTATTAAGTACAAAAGGCCAAGTTGAAAGGATCAGGACTATCTAGAATGGAGAGAAAAAGGAACCTCTAATCTATTCCTCAAATATGTGGAGAGCTTTCAGGTGTTAGATAAATTAGGTTGAATATATGTGAATCCTGGGGATAGAATTAAGATTAAAGAGTACAAGCTATAAGGAGGACTATTAAAAAGTATAAAGAAAAATTTTTTTATGAATTAAGAGCTTTTCAAAGCTGGAATTAATAAGCTATTCATAGGTATGGAGTTTTTGATAAGTGAAGGAATTCAAGTATAAGCTGGTCAGGTATTTGTTAATTATAGACAAGGATTTATATTTCAGGTAAGGGTTGATGTATATATCCTAGATTTCCTTCATTCATGAGTCCCTAAAAACAATTCTAGGTTTAAAGGAATTTACTTGGGTCAATAGTACCTACTCAAAACTATATCCTTTTTTTCCAGTCTGAATCAAATGGTATTTTAATTCAAAACTGAAAGCAAGAAAAATTACCCCATAAAGATGGGAGCATATTTTCCCAAAGGTTCTTATAACACTAGTGGGAGAAGGAACACTTTAAACCAGAGAACCTATGTGGGAAAAGGAATATTCATAGGAAATAGGGTAGCCAGAATAACATCTTCCAAGGGCTCCATTACAGCTCTGACTCTGAAGCTACTGCTTTCATTCTCTGCACTGACATCTTCTGATTTGTTGATAACATCATCCTCTGAGCCAGCTACTGGTGATGTCTGCTGAATGGCAACTGCTCTGTGTCCTCTTCAAAATTAAGAATTGATCACACCTTAAGGTCCATGGACTCAACATTAATTTTTTTTCTATGTGAATCAAATGCAGAGCCTGACCTAGCTATCAAACGAAATACTTAGAGAAAATCTCTTTTGAACTGTTTTTTGTTTTCTCATATTTTTACCTCCTTTAGATTTGCTATTTTATTTGGAGTGTTAAATGTCCTTTCAAATCTTTTCATAACATGGTTTCTAGCAATGGGTTGTTGTATATTACTTAGGAGTTTTAGTCAGAAAGACTGGTGGATGGGCTACAATTCCCAACCTTCAGCCTGAAATCATGAAAAGAATTTTGCTTTCCCCCCCCCTACATTTCTATGGCTACATATATCTCTGAGATTAGAGACAGTAAAGTGTAATATCTCTTCTGTAAAATGGCAATATAATCCCTATGGTACCAAATTCATAGTGTTATTATGAAGATCAAATGAGATAATGCATATAAGGAACCCTGAACACTTTAATGTACATATATATTAACATATCCAAACACTATAAACACATTATTTTAAATGTATAGTACACATCTAGTGATAACATTTTGGTGAGATTTATTTAATTCAATATAGAAAATATAAGGTGTCCTTAAAATCTTAGTGTAATTTTAAACTTTAATGACTTATAGCCATTGCAACTTAAAACTACACTAAGACTTTAGGGACCCACTATTTATATATATATATATATATATATAAATACTTGTTATATACATGCTACTGTAATAGAATATGAATACAAAGATGTAAAGAAAATAGTTCTTCCACTATAGGACATTCTATTCTCCTAAAACCATTTATTAAGTGTTTTTTATATCAAGGATTCCCAAGATTTTGTGATCCAACTCTGTTGCTTTTTCCATTAAATATAAATGGAATTAAAGTTTAGAATCATGCCTATGTTCAGAAGAAATAAAGCAGATTAATTTTTCATAAAGCCAGTTTAACATTGTTAAGTTCATCAGAAAAAAAAAGTCAAAGAAATTAGGGAGACTTTTCATCCTGTTCCTGGTCAATCAGTATTTTTATCCTCCTTATAGTTTTTGAATGAGATACCTGCAAATTCTGGACAGCTTCCACTTGGTTTCTTGCTTTGGGTTTGATGGAGGACAGTACTAAGAATCTGGATTCACAGAAAATGTTGCTTTGAATGCCATTAAAGCCTCATAAACACATGCAGTAAGACTAGACAATGGTTCTCCAAGAATAAGCCAAAAGTTTTACAAGAACATTAATTAGAAATCAGCTCTGAGTTTCTGAGGTCATATTTCACTGAGTCATTGTCACTAATTGTTCTATTTCAGTATGAAAAGGGTTTCATGCCTAAATCTCATTTATGTAGTTTGGCCAATAGAATTTATTCCTTTGACCAACTTTCAGATTTCTTGGTTCTTTATAATGTACCCTCTCTGTCCTAACTCCCCTTTTTCACTGGTCTCAATCCAATCTATATATATATTTTTTAATAAAACTGCTAATTATTTTATATTTCAGTAACATGATAAGAGACAGTTACTAAATATTCCCTTTACTCCCTTGACAAGCTTCTCAGAGAGATGAATGGGAAGTGGGAGGTTTGTGTATCCCAGATTGGAAACCTTTGCATCATGTGTAAGACAAGATACACAGTGATAGAAGACTGTCTCTATTCTCCCAAGACCTTGCAATCTAATTTGGAAAGAGGTCATATAATTAATAACTATATCATTAGTTGTTTTTGGTTTATAAGTATTCACAGTTGGTGCTACAAGAGGGCAACATCCCAGTCATTGAGAAAGATTCCGTGGAACAGTTGATACCTGTAACCAGATAATTCAGGATCAAGGATCTTGAGCCATAAAGGGATCCTAGAAGTAATCTAGTTCAACCTACTTATTTTACCAGTGGGAAAAATGAGACCCGGAGAGGTCAAGTGATTTAGTCAGTCACCCATTAAATATTAGAGACAAGATGGAAGGATATGGAAGATACAAGTAAAAGAAAAGTTAGAGAAGAAAACATATAAGAGATGAAAAATATTTCCCATCTCTTTGGGAATGTCCTTTATGACTTTAATGTACTCCCCTTTCACTGCTACTTTTTGGAATCCCTGTTTTCCTATAATTCACTTTAAGTACGTACTACTTTGTATTTGAAGCCTTTCCTGTTTTTCACCTCACTCCTACCTTCTGGGACCTTCCTTCCCAAAGCTACCCTATATTCATTTAGTAAATAGTATATGCATATATATATATATATATATATATGCATATATATATACTTTTATGTGTACATTTTATCTCTCATTAGACTAATTAGATTAAGCTTCCTTAACTAGAGATTATTTAACTTCTCTAATTCCTTAGAGCTGGCACAAAGTAGGTGTCCTATAAATACTTGTTGATATTAAGTGATGATTGGCTATATCAGTGTGAGAGGAGTTAAAGATCTGTGCAAAAGGATTATAGTGAAAGAAAATGTTGCAAGGTGGAATAGCACCAGATTTCATTAGTCCTTGAATACTATGTTATGGAGTATTTGATAGTTTTGATTTATGATTAATCACAATGCATCCATTTCTTACCCAACAGTCACCTATAGGTCTGATAACTTATCCCTGATAAAGTTTATGCTGAAGCAAACTTGACAGACTTGTCAGGGAGCTTATTGTTAAATTTTCACTTTGAGCATTTTCATTTTTTGTTGTTTTTCAGTCACTTCTGTCTTGTCTGACTTTTTTGTGAGCTATTTGGGGTTTTTCTTAGCAAAGATACAAGAGTGATTTGCCATTTCCTTCTCCAGCTCATTTTACAGATAAGAAAACTGGCAGGGTGAAGTTATTTGCCAAGAGTCACACAGTGAGTGTCTTTGACTTGATTTGAACTCAAGCACTGTGCCACCTAACTGCCCTCTTGAGCATTTACAGCTTGGAAAATGTTAAACTACAAATCAGGGCCTTGATTTATTTTTGTTGATTTGAACAGAAAATGTTGATAATACAGATTAAACTTAAAAGTGTATTGTGGATAAAAATTTATTTCTCTCTGCCCCCCCCAAGCTGATTGTTAAACATTTATAGCACACCATTGTCTCTAATACTATTGGCAGTCTTTCTCTACCCTATAGTGTGACGGGAATGTCACATCATATGTAGTGGAAAAAGGGATTTTAGTCAGTGGAAAAAATGGCAGAGTTGTGTTCTGAGGTCCTGTGTTCAAATTTAATCTCTGCCATTTATTATCCAAGTTGCCGTGGGCAATTCATTTGTTTTCCCTGTATCTCAGTTTCCTCATCTATAAATTCAAGGGACCTGTCTACCTTCTTTGCAGATATGGTAGATCATGGGTATGGAATATTCTAAATACTATCAGTAAATAAGCAGTTGCTAATTGACAACTATGTGCAAAGCATGTACTAAGTAAGCATAGTCAGATTTAGTTGATGATATCACTGAATTATTCTATTTCTTTTTCTCAAAGACAGTTTTTCTTTTTTTTTTGGAATAAAAGAAGGGTCACTGGATAGCAGAAGAAAGAAATGAAGGTGATGACAAAACAAAAAACATTCATAAAATCAGATTAAACTTGTTTTAAAGGTTCATAAAAACAGATTTGAACGATTGGAGGAGGGCATCTGAACCTTGGTATTTCTAAAGTGACAGGCTTTCCCTGAGCAAATCCACTACACATAGTATATTGTCTCTGCTGGGGGTGATTCTTAGGAAGGAAATGAGAAGTTGTAAATGCCAGCATGTCCCTGACCACTCTGGCTGATATGGAGTACTTAGAAAAAACACACAACAAATTATGGCAGTTCCCCCAGTGGTATTTTCCATCCATTATCTCCTTGGAGTGCTTTGCTTTTCACAGAGACATGTAAATGAAAATGGTCCTTGCCAGTTATTAAGCTGCTGCTCTTGAATGGCTAATGGGCCAAATTTTCATTCCTATCCAAGTGCAGATTTCCCCATGGAAGTCAATAGGAGCTTCAGATGTCTTGCTAGTGATCTGCTCCTGATTTGCAGTGTAACCTTAGGCAAATCTCTCCAGCTGTGAAGAAGCTTCCTTATCTGCAAAACGGGCATCCTAGGGAACTATTGGAACTGAGTTCTCGAGATGAGAAGGCATTTTGCAACCATAAAATGTGGCAACAAAATCTAAAGTCAAATTTTATTGGATTATACACTCCCTGAAGGCAAACCCTGTATGATTCTGCATCTTCCTCATCCTGGCAAAGCAAATGACTCCTCAACAAACATATTTTGAATGTATATCATTGAGGGAACAAAAAATACCACCTTTCAGCCCCCCAGTTCATATTATTTAACATTTCATTTCTTTAGCCCAAGAACCTGTAGTCATCAAAATTAGAATAATAGAATGTGCCAGATACTGTCTTAAGGCATTGTAACAGTTCGAAAGGATCATTTTATCATTGAGAAAACTAAAGTTAATAAAATAGAAATAACTTGCCTAAGATTGCTTAACTAGATTAAATGAGGATAGATTTTAGGCCTCCTAATTCCCAGTCCTGTGTCCTTTCCCAACACCATCATGACCTTTTGGTTCAAATCCTAGCTAACTGTGATTTGAGGCAAGTCTATTCTGGGCTTTAGTGTCCTCATTTGTAAAATGAGGAGATTGGATTAATTCAAATCAATAGTAGAGTGTGTGCATTTTTTAAAAAAGAGAAGTAGAAGAAGTTAAGAAAAAATCCTTAGTTAGCAGTTTTAACTTCTCTCTGGCTAAGAACTAAAGATCATCCTGAAGTTTAACTTAAGAAGTCAAAGGTTTGGGTTTTTTTTACAATCAATTAGTATTCATAAAACACCTACTAAGTACTCATTCATCATTAAATGTACAAATATTCATTTTGTGCCAATTATTACCAGGGGCAGTGCTAGGCAACAGGAACCCAAAGAGGGAAATTAAATGGTCCCTACCATGGAGGAGCTTGTTTTCTTTAGGAGAAATCACACTCCTAAATAAGAATATACAAACTATATAGAGGTCATAATCCCACTGCACATAATTGAAAAACTTCAAGAATTCCTATCACTGAAAAAGAAAATTCTATTTTCTGGAACTCATGATCTCCCAACTTAGGCTGATCATCTGCCTTGCATATTTCTAATTTGTTGAAGAAAAAAATATAAGGACCAGTTAGGATAGAGCACCAATTCTGAATTCAGGAGGACCTGAGTTCAAATCCAGAATCAGACATTTACTAGCTGTGGGGCCCTGGGCAAATCACTGAACCCTGATTGTGAAAGAAGAGAAAGAAGGAAAGAAAGAAAGAAAGAAAGAAAGAAAGAAAGAAAGAAAGAAAGAAAGAAAGAAAGAAAGAAAGAAAGAAAGAAAGAAAGAAAGGAAGGAAGGAAGGAAGGAAGGAAGGAAGGAAAAGAAAGTATTTTAGGTATGTTGGCTGGCAATGATTTTTGTTAATTTAACATAATTCAAAACTCAAGCATTATCAGGTTGAAGTAAGAAATGCCCAAAGTGTCTACCTTCCCCATTCCCCATCCCCTCCTCATGTCCTTAGATTTTTTGTAGTTTATAAGAATCTTGAACAAGGAAAGGTCATAATATGATAAAATGTAGTTTTGAGTTAACATTCTACTCCTTTTAATAAAAAAAAAAATGACTTAATCTTCTCCTAAATCTACTCAGTCCTCCTTTGACTGCTCCTCTCCAGGGTTCAAAGAGACTTCCTCCAGTGATCAATAGCCTAATCCCTACAGAATGGAACAAGTCTAAGATATTGCCAGTAGGAATGTCTTAACTTCCCTTTTCCTTCATGGGATGGGAAAGGCCATGATCTTGACTTGATAAGAGGTATTTCCCTTTCAAAGTTTGGTTACCACCTTTAATCCATTTTCCCCAGCTTTTAGTTCTTAGCCATGTTATATGCCTTCCTAAAGGGAAAAGTTTGGAAAACACTTCAAATGTAAGAAATATCCATTTCTTAATATTTTCAGCTGAATTAAAAAAGGAGATTTCTAATATAGTTGTACACCTCAAAATTTTTCTAGCTTGGTAGAACTTGCTGGAACTCACATCCTACTTCCATAGCCTTCAAGAACCTCAGTTCCTGGGAGCCCACCCCTACCCCCCCAATTCCCCTGTTTTGATGAGGAGTTGAGAAAGACTATAATCAAGCATAAATAAAGAAGTCAGATTATGTATAATTAATCTGTGAAAATCAAATGAAAAATACTTAAGAAATATAGTTGGTGGTACAGTGATTAGCTGGAGCTAGAATGCAAACCAGTCCAATATCCTTGCCATTTGTTTATTTTGTCAGCCATGTCTGATTTGTCCTGACCAGATTGGTGGGGGGCATCTTGCAATTACCATTTCTTTCTCTAGCTCATTTTACAGATGAGGAAACTGAGGCAAAGTCAAATAGCAAGTACCTGAGGTCAGGTTTGAACTCAAGATGAAATTTCCTAATTCCAAGCCCAGTGCTCTGTCCACTGTGCCACCTACCTGCTGTAGTATACCTGCCAAGAAAACTCCAAATGAAATCACAAAAAGTTGTACACTACTGAAAATGACTGAACAACAACAAAATATTGCACCTGGGGATATACTCTAACCTATAATGAAGGTTCCTCTCATTCTCCTAGACAAACTACCAGTGTCCTCTATACATGTGTATATGTATATAACATATGGCAAATATACATCATATATATTGTAATCATATATTATTTGTAAAAGTTAGGACTACTAAAAGTAGGAGTGATGACTCCATGCTATGATTTTAAGCAGAGCTAACCATGTAATGTATATAGATTTAGATATATAAATATATAGAGATACATTATATGCAATTTTACATATATAATACATGTTATATCTATACACATACACATCTGTCTGTTTCTTTATCTACCCTCACAATCACAGCTTGAAGCCTTCACACAATATATTAACTTTTACAAGTCAATCAGAAGACACAATTAGGTCAAAGAAAATCAAAGTAGAAATAAACATTCCCCTTAAAAAACCTGGGTCACACTTTTATATAAATATGCACCTCTAAAGAACATGCATGTGAGGGGGCGGGGCATGTAGGTGGTACAGTAAATAGAACTCTGAAACTGGAGTCAAGAAGAACTGAATTCAAGTCCTGCCTCAGATATATTTACTAAGTTTGTGGTCCTGGGCAAGTCATTTAACTATTATCTGCCTCAGTTTACTTAACTGTAAAATGGGAATAATAATAGTGCTATCTCTCAGAGTTGTCATGAGAATCAAATGAGATACTATTAGTAAAGTACTTAGCAGTGTCTGATGCATGATAGGTATTATAGACACATGCACATACATATACATTCATATATATATATATTTATATATATATATCTTTACAAAAATTAAAGCACTATAGCGGTACTAATTATTGTCTATAAAACATCCATTATGGCATTTATTGAGTGCTTTCTATGAACTAGATACTGTGTTAAGGATGCAAATAAAACAAAATATGCTCCTTCCTCTCAAGTATCTTAAATTCTAGCAGAGAAAGGTAAAACATAAATAGGGATCCCGTATGTGTATGGGAAAGGAGGGTGAGAGTTTCTATACATATTGGGGCAGGATAGCTGGTGGTAGATGATACAGTCCAGACAATGTGATGAGTGGGAAGGGAAGGAGCGCCATAATTGGAGCCTCTGAAGAAACTGGGATACTGACCAAAAAGACTCACATAGAGAACATAGTGTCAGGATATGTTGTTGAGAGGGTAACTTATATTTCTGACATATTCTAATGATGTCATTGTTTTGTTTCCTCTTGGCGAGATCCTTTCCCTTCTCTCCAGTCATGAAGGTTCTACTATGGGCATGGCATGATATAAAGGTATGGCTCACTGCAAGCCTCACGTGGTCACTTGGGATGGCACTTCACTGGCATTGAACTGCACGGCATGGCGTGTCCTCATCAGAGAGCATGCTGTACTTTATGAGCAAGGCAGGAATAAAGCAGCTCAAAGGAAACATGAGATGCTTAAGTTGAGAATAACCACAGCAGGTGTTCACATGGACTATTTGTGTCCAACCTGTGGTAGAGCATAACCACAATCAAACACATTGTTACTGGTCTCCAAAAGAGTGGTGTTGTTTTAGTCTTCTTCAAAAATGAAGGACAAGGAAAAAACCAACCTACTTCATGAGTCCTGGGTCATAGTGGTTGTTCCCAGATAAAGCTACCATGAGCCCAAAGCTGCTAAGTAGCTTAATTCTGGATTCAGCTAGAGTTGAGATACTACCATTTTCTCAAAGGATGAGCTCTGTTCACTTTTTGAGTTTGATTGTTTTAGTTTTAGGTCCATTACTTTAAGAAACTACATAACTTTTAGGAAAGCAAGCCCTTCACCTCCTTATCAGACTAGGGGATACTATCCTTGGTGTCTTGACCAGTTGAGATGTCTAGAAGACATCTTAAATTAAACATATTCAGAACAGAACTCACCATCTTTCCCCTGAATCCTCCTCCCAGCAAAAGGCAATGTCATCCTCCCAGTCAATAACTTTCCCAACTTATGAGTTGTCTTGGACTCCTCACTATCGCTACCCTCCCCCCTCAATATATTGCTATCACTTGTGGATTTCACCTTTGCTCTCTTGTATATGTTCACCTCTCTTCTCTGAAACTACTACCACTTGAGTGCAGGCCCTTATCAGATCATGCCTATATCATTACAATAGCCAGCTGATGAATCTGCCTACCTCAAATCTCTCCCCACTCAATCAATCCTCCATTCAATCACCAAAGTGATCTTTCTAAAGGATAGGACTGCTGATCAAGTCACCCCACTATTAAATAAGCAGTAATGACTCCCTATTGCCTCCAAAATACAAAATGCTCTGGCCTTTGAAGTCCTCAGAACCTAGCTACCTTCTACCTTTTCAGTCTTCTTTCATCTTACTCACCACTAAACATTCTTTGATCTTGTGATATTAGTCTCTGGGCTATTCCACTAAAACACCGGATCTCTAGGCTCTGGACAATTTTTCTGGCTACCATCCTTGACTAGAATATTCTTCCTCTGCAACTCTACCTACTGACCTCTCTGCCTTCCTTTACACTCCAACTGAAATCTTTTTTTTTCCCCTGCTGGAAGTCAGTCTCTGTCTCTCTCTCTCTCTCTCTCTCTCTCTCTCTCTCTCTCTCTCTCTCTCTCTCTCTCTCTCTCGTTTTTTTTTTTTTGGCAAGGAAATGGGGTTAAGTGACTTGCCCAGAGTCATACAGCTAGGTAATTATTAAGTCTCTGAGGCTGGATTTGAGCCCAGGTCCTCCTGACAACAGGGCCAGTGATCTATTCACTCTGCCAACTAGCTGCCAATGGAAATCTTCTCTAACCCCCCTCAATTCTACTGCCTTCCCTAAGTTATTTACAATTTATCTTTTATAAAACTGTTTTTACTCTTCTTGTATTCTCAGTGCTTAGCATCCTGCCTAGCATGTTTCTTAAATAGGAATGAAATAAATGTTTATCAATTGATTAATTGGCCCATGAAGAGAGTCTATCACTTATCACAGACTTGGCTGTTATGGGTATTTTCTTTCCAACAATCAAACCCATAATTATAATAATAACTGACAGTTGTATATTGATTCAAGTTTTGTAAAGTGTTTGCACCCATTTGAACATTACAACAACCATAGTAGATAGATGTTATTATTATACAAGTTTTACTGGTGAGGAAACTGAGGCTAATGTTAAATGATTTGCCTGGAAGATCACACAGTTGTTAAGTATCTGGGGCAGGATTTTAACCTAGTTCTTTTGTCTCCAAGGCTTGACTTTCTATACAATATATCAGGCAGTCTCATAAGAACCTACCTATGTAGACTTTAAGTCAATTTTTTTAAACACCTTATTCCTGTTTAAGCTCCTCACCAATTCCAGGTTGTTGTTTTTTTATGCCTCAGTCTAATTTGCAATTAGACATTCCATAAAATTCCCTCCTAAGAGGTCTGCTCACAAGACTCTGCCCAGTTTGTAAAGACTGTCATTTCAACAAAATGCCAAAGTGTTTCTAAATCCCACCTCCCCATTCCTTGCTGAAGTTTATCTCAAATAAATGTTTCTTTTGGTTTTGCAAAAGAAGAAGGAAAAGCAAACAATAATACACGTTAGGTGGATCTGCATCAATTTATTTCAATCACTTTTATTTCAAATTTGTCATTATAAGTAGCCTCAGCCAAAATTTTCCCTGCATTCAAATGCACCCAGAAGGTAATAATACTGAAAAGGAGAGAAGTGCCTATGGGTACCCAACTCAGAGGAAAAGGTCATAAGGATGCCAAGGGGGATATTGGTAGTTCTCATTTCAGTTGGTAACCTTTCCTAGATTTTGTGAACTCTTGAATGTCTTTGTGTTTTCAATCAAATGACATAGATTTTTAATGTCACTCACAAGTCTTTATTAAGGTGCCAGGAATCATGTTGTGTTGAGGATATAAAGAAAAACAAAAACAGTTCCAACTATATGAGAACTCTTGAATGGATGGGAAACACAGCATTCAAACAACTATATACAAATAAATGGTTAATTATTACTCTCTACATGGTTGTGTTTAGCTGAAAAATTCCAGGAGAAAGGCAACCCTTCTATTCCTAAAAGAACATGACATTTGTTGTTAGATGATCGGGGTTCAAGTTTTGTTGTCAAAACTGAAAAAACCTGCCTTGGGCAGGTTAGTTGGTTTCTCCTGGGTCTCCATCTAGAAAATGAAGGGGCTGGACCAGATGCTAAATAAACTTGCAACATAAATAACTTGAAGTGTTGTAGTGTTATAAACATGTGAGCTATTATTATTAAAATGATCAAATTTTACTGATGAAATTGTACTGCCCAATCTGTACCTTTGGGAAAACTATGTCATCCATAGTGGAATAATGTTTATTTGAAAGAAAGTAGAATTTTAAATTGATTGTTATCAAGCAGTAAAAATGTCTTCTTTGTTCCATAGTAAGTAGCTTAAGATATATATCAAGTTTTATAGACTTTTTAATTATAAAAGTTAACAAAAGGGAGGTAAAAATTAATTTTTGAATCTAGAACAAAATCCTTCTTTCCCTACTTGGTGCAATGATCCAAAACTCCATAAATCAGAAAGTTCTCATTCAAAAAAATGGTATTTTTTGCCAGTGAAAATTAATTACTAATAAATAACATCCAGTTGTTAAGTGGCATGTATTATTGTATTTTTACTGTCAGACTTCATTCTAATTGCTTTTCAAAGCTACATCTTTCTGAAAAACAAAGTAGAAATATTCATAGTATCATCTTGTCTTTTTAAAACTCACATACTCACTGATCTGTAAGACTCAATAATTGGTAACAAGTCACCTAGTTATTAACAGGAACTAAAAAATCATGCAAAATCTTATAGAGAAAGTGAATCTTGAATACATCCATCTATGTGAATACAGATAAGTATAAAAAGCATAATATATATATATATACATACATGTATACATACACACATGCACACATCCTTCTACATTATTTCTTTAGGAAGCTCATCAGTTTACCTGGTTTATTATGCTATTGAGTGTATATATGATTCCCAAATGTATACATCTATGCTCTGGTTCCCAATTCCCTGTGAAATTTTATCTGTTGGATATCTTTACTTTAGGCTATCTTTTTGTTGCTGAAACTTGCCAAGAATTGAGTTTATCATCTGCAAATGGACAGAAATCTTATCACTGTTGTCATCAACAATAGTTTAATGATCTCTTTCTACATTCTTTGTAGGCTGTTCTCATTAGCTCCCTTGGGTTCAAGTGTCATCTCAGTACAAGATGAAAGCCAAAACTGCTCATCTATCTTTCATCTCTTTTAATAATAAGAAGAAAAAGAATAGCTAGTATTGATATTCTGCCTATTATACAGTAGGCACTGTGGAGTGGAGGGGACATGCTTTACAAATATTATATCATTAGATCTTACAACAAACTTGGGAAGTAAGTCCTATTAATATTATTCTCATTTTACAGTTGAGGAAACTGAGGCAAACAGGTGACTTGCCTAAGATCATACAACTAGTAAGGGTTTGAAGTTGGATTTGAAGTCCAGTCTTCCTAGCTTCAGGGTCAGCATTCTATCCTTTGTGTTCCCTGGTGTATCTTTGGAGTTCCAGTGTCCACATCTCCAACTGCTTGCTGGATCCAGATGTCCTATAGGCACCTCAGACTCAACCCATCTAAAATAGAACTCATTATCTTTTTCCCTAAGTCCAACCCTCCTTTAATCTTCATTTTTTTTTTTGGTTTTAGTTTGTTAGTCTGTTTTTGCTGAGGACATTACCATTTTTCTGCTCACCTACACTGGCAGCTTTTCATTCTTACTTGTATCATGTTATTGATTATGGAGGCATATAAAATCAGTTTCCAGATCTTGTTAATTCTCTTTTCTCAGAATCTTTCCCATTCCTTCTTTCCATTCACCAGTCTACCACCCTGAGATCCTCAACACTTTCATCTAGACTATTGGGAAATAAACCTCACTTGATCTTCTTGTAGTCTCTTTAACTCATCCTCCACATGGTTCTTTAATTAGTATTCCTAAAGCACAGACCTGACTGTGTCATACCACTGTAATAGAAGCTTCAAAGACTCCCTATTAACTCAGATAAAGTAATAATGTTTCTTCTTAGAATTTAAAGGCTTTAACAACATAGCTCTAACGTGCATTTTCAGGTTGATTATATATTATTCCCTACTAGCGTACTATACATTCTAAACAAACATCTTGCTATTTCTTGTACATAATATTCCATCTCTTACCTTTTTGCCTTATAGAGAGTATCCTCATACCTGGAATGTTCTTCCTTCTCATTTTTGCTTCTTGGAATCCCTACCTTTCTTAAGGGTTTAGCATAAGTACCCTCTTGCAAGAAGTCTGTTCTGGACTAGATGATTTCCAAGGTCCCTTCCAGTCATGGATAATCCTGATACCACTACTTGTTAGTGACAACTCCCCACCCTTTTATTTTCTATTTATTTAGTTGTTGTTCAGTTGTTCAGTCATAGTCAATTCTTTGTGGCCTCATAGACCATAATACACAAATACTGTCCATGGGGTTTTCTTGGCAAAGATTCTGGAGTGGTTTGCCATTTCCTTTTTTTTTTTAAGGTTTTTTTTTGGCAAGGCAAATGGGGTTAAGTGGCTTGCCCAAGGCCACACAGCTAGGTAATTATTAAGTGTCTGAGACCGGATTTGAATTCAGGTACTCCTGACTCCAGGGCCAGTGCTCTATCCACTATGCCACCTAGCTGGCCCCTAGGTTTGCCATTTCCTTCTCCAGTGGATTAAAGCAAAGAGAGATTAAGTGAATTATCAAGGATCAGAAAGCAAGTAAGTGTGAGACTGGATTTGAGTCTTCCTAACTCACCCAGCATTCTATCCACTGAGTCACCTAGCTGCCTCATTTATTTAATACATATTTTAAATGTATTTTTCTATATATACTCAATTTTGCTCTGGTAGATATAAACTCCTTAAGAGAAAGGACTGTTTATTTTTTGTCTTTGTCTCCAGAGTGCCTAACACAGTTTGAAACAATACTGTTTTTTTAGGTTTGGGTTTTTGTTTGGTTTTTTTTTTTTTTTGCATGGCAAATGGATTTAAGTGGCTTGCCCAAGGCCACACAGCTAGATAATTATTAAGTGTCTGAGGTCTCATTTGAACTCAGGTACTCCTGACTCCAGGGGCAGTGCTCTATCCACTGCGCCACCTAGACACCCCCGAAACAACACTTTCTGAGGTAAAGAGCAGATATATAAAATAATTTCTTTAACAACTGCAAGAGACATCACTTTTTTCTCATCATCCATTCCCAAGAATCTCAGGTTTGGAGTTATTTTTGCTCTTTCTTATTCTCTTATCTAAGATTCAGTTTATCATGGAATTCTATTCATTCCTTCCACAATTAATGTCATTAATCATTTACATTAAAATGCTTGTTGATTGATTGACTTTCTAATGCTACCAATCTAGATATTCTATCTCATATAAGATTACTGCAATCCTGTAGACACTGGTGACTCCTAAAATTGTGTTTTCTTTCATATTGCTATTTCCTAATCCTATTCAAAAGCATACTGATCAAACAACTTTTTACCACAGTATCCCTTTTTCACTCACCTTATCAGCTTTTCATCATTTCTTTCATATAGTTCCACTGTCCTGTATAAACAAATTTATGGAATAGATGACTTTCATTTGATTCCTTCTTGCAGTAGAAAGCTAAAGTTGAATGGCAAAAATAATGTTATTGAAGTTTTTTGTGTTAGAGGACCTGGACCTGAATTTAGATTTCCTGAGTTAGTGATTACCTAATTGCAGAGCTAGGTGGCATAGTGGATAGAGCCCAAAGCCTGGAAACGGGAAGACTCATGTTCATCAGTTCAAATGTAGTCTCAGATACTAACTGTATGACCCTGGACAAGTCAGGTGACACTATTTGCTTCAATTCTTTATCTGTACAAATGACCTAAAGAAGGAAATGGCAAGCCTTCCCAATATCTTTGTCAAAATCAGACAAGACTGAAATGACTAATTAATAACAATACTTTCTAACTAATCAGTTAGGATAGAACACTGGGTTTGAAGTTAGGAAGTTTTGAGTTAAAATCCTGCCTCAGATACTTACTAGCTGTAAGATCTTGGACAAATCACTTAACTTCTGCTTGCCTTAATCCCCTGGAGAATGGAATAGCAAACACTCCAGAATCCTTACCAAGAAAACCCCAAGAACAAAATTTATGTGCTATGGTCTACAGGGGCACCAAGAGTCAGACATGACTGTACAACATTTTCTAACTGTGTGACCTTCAACAATTCAAATTCACAAAAGGGAAAATGATCAATGTTGGAGAGGTTGTGGAAGGATTGGGACATTGAGGCATTGCTGGAGGAATTGTGAACAGATCCAACCATTCTGGAGAGCAATATGGAACCATGCCCAAAGAGCAATAAAACTGTTCCCACCCTTTGACCCAGCAATTACAATTCTAGGTCCATATCCAGAAGAAATAAAAAAAGGGAAAAGTCCCATATGTTCCAAAATATTCACAGCAGCTCTTTTTGTAGTGGCAAAGAATTAGAAATTGAAGGGATCAATTAGGGAATGGCTAAACAAATAATGGTTCATGAATATTATGGAATATTATTGTTCTATAAGAAACTATAAATGGTCATATTCTAGAGAAGTGTGGAATGATTTACAGGATCTGATGCTGAGGGGAAGGGAGTAGAACCAGGAGAACAATGTACATATCAACAACAACATTGTGAGATGAACAAACTTGATGGAAGCAGCTCCTCTCAGCAGTTCAGAGAGCTAGGACAACTATATTAGACCAACTATGGACTGTTATCCCCATCCACAGGGAGAAAACCAAAACAAAACATACACATACACACACACACACAAACACACCAAAAACAACAACCTTCCAGAATCCAATGAACTCTTTATGAAAATTATCTCTGTCCCTTAATCCTAATTCCTCATTCCAAAAATAATTAATACTATTTATTCTGTAAACATATTTACCAAAATATGTATGTACAATGTTAAGCTATTTGCTGCCGAGGGGAGGGGGGATGGGAAGGGAGGATGGAAGAAAATTTTGTATCTTGAAATATGCATGTGCAAATGGATGAAAATAAATAAATAAAATTTAACAATTCAAACTTACTTCTTGGTATCTCAATACTTCCATAGTATTGATCACATACTTCCTTAGAAGAATGCAATAGCTTTCTACAAAAGGGTCTCATTTATCTTGGCTGCCTAGTGTTTGGGAGCCAATTTGAGGGTATGGAGGAGGTAATGGTCAGTTTATATTTTAGCTACTTAGAGCAGGTTCCCCTTTCCTCTCTGCCTATTTCTATAAAGGGTCATAAATTTCTTGTAGCTATGAGATATCTTCCCCTCTTGGTCCAAACCACTAACAATGCATAAAATACCTTTTCCCCAAGAGATTATCAGATTTCTTTCTAGAAATTTGTGGTTCCATGGGGTTGGGAAGGGATTGGAATAGAGACGATCCCAAGATTCCTTCCACTTCTAAATCTACAATTTTCCCTATCTAAAATCCCATCCCTTTATTCTATAATTTGTCCAACTCTTTCTCCAGGTCTTTTGGAGTCAGGAAGCTTTTAGCTAGAAAGTCTTCTTCCCTTCTCTCTACTCATCCATATAATTTACCGCATTCCAAATTCATTAAAATTTGCCATATTCTGGAAGTCTTCTGTAACTTCCCTGGTCCTCCCACCTACTCCTTTCTTCATTGTCCATATACTCATATTGTACTAGCACTTTGGTTGATTTATATCTTTATTGGATTTCTCACTTCTCTCTTTTCTGAATACATTGTAAGATTAAAGTCAGAAGATGAGGTTCTGCCCTCTTTCGTATTCACTTGTAGCTTTTCTATAGTTCTCTTACTTAGCAACCCAAATGTAGCAACCCAGAAGAACAGAGCCCCAAACACTCAGGTCTGTCCCTAGGATGCTTATGGGCTCATTGTTTTGAAAGACGACTTTTCATTCTATGAAGGGAGAAACCTGAGTGCTAAGACAGTGATCTACTTCTACAGGAATGAAACAATATTTACAGAGTACTTTACAATTTTATTGCATATTTCATCCCCAAATCTCAGTCTTATGATAATAAAAATAACATTTCTGACTAATACTTTGGGGGGGGGGATAGAGATATTGAAATCTCAACCACAGCAGATGTGCAGTAGTGGTGAAAAGCCCGACTGAGAGAGATGTGATATGATTTGGGAAAAATAAATGAATGTATTAAGAAACATAAATACATGATGTTGTTAACTGCAGTTTATTTTTAGACTTTCTGCCCCCTAAATAGCATTATTAGCAAATTTGTCTTGAGTCTAGGCAAATAACAGCAAACATTATGGACCTGCTAATTACATCAGAGAACACACATAACCTGAAACCCACTTGTACTCTGGTGCATTGAAATGAATTTCAAAGACAAGCATGGTCTTTAACCTTCTATTGCTTTATTCACCTTTCAGCAATTGAAATGCAAAAGTATTTAGTAAGGCACAAAAAGGCAATAACAGTAGTAGGGATTTTTCTAGCCTACAGTCAAGGTCTCTCTAACGTGTTACTCCCTAATGCTAACCTTGCCTTCCTTTTTCCTACCCAATCCCCTACTAAAGAAACCAAGTTTTGCTTACTTCCAGTAATTCCAGACCCTCTGTCTATCACCATCATTATCCACCTTTGAAATTTACCTGTTCCCACAGATCTTTAGAACACTCTCCCCTCTTCAATGAATTTAGCATATGACTTATCAAAACATTTGGCATATTCTAATTCCCCTTGATACCCTCCTAATCTTATGTTTTACAAGTTAATCAACCTCCTAAGTCAGATGGGCAGCTAGGTGGTACAGTAGGTAGACTGCTGGACCTGGAGTCAGGAAGATTCATCTTCTTGAATTCAAATCTGACCTCAAACACTTACCAGCTTTGTGACCCTGAGAAAGTCACTTAGCCCTATTTGCCTTAGTTTCCTCTTCTATAAAATGAATGGAAGAGGGGAAATGGCAAAGCACTCCAGTATCTTTGTCAAGAAAACCCTAAATGGGGTCACCAATCAGATAGGACTTACGACTTTTAGCATTACTACTCTTATGTCACCTATAATGACTGGTCACATCTTAGATCCAAAACTTTATCAGTACTCCAAACTACCCCAAAATCTAAAACTCTGAAATTTCCCTCTCTGATTACAAACTATTGATTTTCTACTTTTCCAATCACTTTACTCAGTCTTAACCTAATTTTTGTCATGTTTTTTAGACCTTTCTTTATTCTGTGCATACTCTTACCACAGCTGAAATTTGAACCATTCTAATGATTTTGAATTCAGTACACCTTTTATTAGTGCACTTTCAATGTAACTTATTACCTCTCAAGCAACTCCATCATTTATAGATAGAAAAAAATGAACCCAGATATTTACTCAAGGTCAGACACTTAGTTAAGATCTGAGCAATAACAGAAATCCAAATTCCCAGAATTGTTCTTTTTCAACTGTATGTCTATGTTCAACAGCATTTGTCTCATTGTGAAATAATTGCTCTACTGTTTATAAATTTAGTACTAGGCATCAGTACTAGACATTTCACATTATCAATTATATAACATATTCTTATGTAAAATGAACTGAAGTAAGAAAAAAATGATTGAGATAAATGTAAGACAGTAACTGTGATGACAACAATTGATTCAAAAAAAGATTTGGG
Source organism: Macrotis lagotis (assembly GCF_037893015.1). Lineage (NCBI taxonomy): Eukaryota > Metazoa > Chordata > Mammalia > Peramelemorphia > Peramelidae > Macrotis > Macrotis lagotis. The sequence continues at coordinate 135,277,042 of NC_133662.1, read as the reverse complement.
GACTTTGGACTATTTCAAACTCAGTTTGAGTCAACAATATGATAAATCAATCAACAGAATTAATGTTCTGGGTACATAAAGAATAATCTTGTGATTTTGCAATTAATATTATTAATGTAAGTGCAAATTTTTTATCCCTTTTAAAAGTTTTAGGGGTGGCTAGGTGGCGTAGTGGATAAAGCACCAGCCCTGGAGTCAGGAGTACCTGGATTCAAATCTGGTCTCAGACACTTAATAATTACCTAGCTGTGTGGCCTTGGGCAAGCCACTTAACCCCATTTGCCTTGCAAAAACCTAAAAAAAATTGTTAGTTTTGGTCCATCATTCCAACTTGTCAAGTTTTCTTAATTTTATTTATATCATTTAATGTTATTTATTCTGTTGTCCAAATACAAGAAGAAAATAGACAATGAGGAGTTATAGAACTGTGTTGTATCTATCTTATCAAGATTGTAAAAATTGGAAGTTCTTTTCTAGAGTCCCTAAATAACCTATTAAATGTTTTGTGACTTTCTAATGAAAGACATCATACTTAGAGCATATTCATTTTTATCAGAATAGCATTTATTTGATATGATATTGATTAGATTTTTAAATGAACAGAAGTTAAAACAGAGAAAAGAAGAAAAGTTATATTGACCTTTATCTAAAAAGTGATTTTTTTTTTACTGAAGCCTCATTAAATTCTGACCTGCTACCTTTCTGAATATGACAGCAATGCTGGGTTTTGAAGGATGTGCCAGCAGAGCAGAGGGCAAATTCTGCTAGGTCCTGCCAAGCTGGAAAGGTGACAGACCATGCATATGTGTTGTCTGGGACCCAACTTAGCTAAATGAAATGAGCTCATCATGAGAATAATGGCCTCAATTTGATTTTTAGAATGAGAGATGCCATCATATTCTTTTTGAGGGAAGGGAATGCTCTTAGCTTCTTCATTTTCTTCTTTTTCTAATCTCTGGGGTTAGTACAAAATAATGCTTGTAGATTAACTAATGAAGGGATGAAGATCTGGTTAAGGAGAAAGTACTCAGTGATGAAATCATGACTTTTCAAAGTATCTAGAACAAATATGTGACTGAGTACTTTTCTTATTTTTAAGGGACTCTAAGGCTCAGTTGAATGACTTTCAACACCTTTGATAAATAAGAGAAAGGAAGCCATCATAGTAAATCCTAGAATAGTAATTTTAAATAATCTAGACCATCCATGTCACTTACTTTTCCCAACAACTCTAAATTCAGAAAAAAATTGCTAATTTATCAATTTAATTATATTTTTTAAAATTAGTAGAATGGTTGTCTAATGTCATATGTGTTTTGAGGTTAGAGGTCCTGGGTTCAAATATCTCCTATGACTACCTATATGACTTTGGAAAAGTTGATGAATTTTCCTGGGATTTATTTAGTTTTTATTTTATAAAATGAACATGTTGGACAAGTTGGCCTTGGAGATACTTACTATTCTATGTAGGTTTAGTGGTACGCTGAGGTTTCTTGCATTTTCAAGCTGTATAGAATATAATATTTGGAAGGAGGGGATTACTGGCTCTGGAGAATCAATTGTTAAAATTTCAGTACAAAGATTTTATATCTCAGAAATCAGTAAACTTGACAATACTTGTTGATTAACTACTTAAATGAGGGAAAATGTTTTAATACGTAGAAAACTTTAAAATAAGTATGCTGCATTCTTCTTTGCCCTCTCTCTCATGCAAAGTTGGTTATTAAACATTTATCAACAGAAAACTTGATGCATTAGAAGTTTCTACATATAACTGAACTAAGAACAGAAAGACTATGTCTAGATTTGAAGTGCATCTCTTTTAGCTCTTGGCATTAGAAATTCATTCAGAATCTATTTATAAATCCATTTGTAAATCTTTGGTGTTGTTATCAACCACATAGAAAGCATTTTTTTGGAACATATTTCATACCACTTTTAAGATATAACATGCTTTGTTTGCCAATAGCTGTCATATGGTTTACATGTCCTGGACTTTAGGAGTGTTTGAGAGGTTATGATATGGTGACCTTGCCCTATTTGGGGGAAGTGTTGACTCAATTGTGACACTAAGTCTGAGAAATGGGTTCATATGGAAGTCCAGAATGAGAATTTGATATTGTTTTCTTCAGAGGGAAGTCCTCTGGTTGAAAAGATGAGGTCTAGGAGACCTGGCTCTGTCTAGAACATGGTAGACGTCTAAGATATGATGATCTGACTACAGGATGTTACTTGTAGATCCAATTTCAGGACATCAGCTATAACAGAGAGATAGACAAGACAGGAAGGCAAATATTCCAAAAGACCCAGACCATAGAAATTCCCGGATAGGATGAAGTTGCAAGGCTTGAAACCCAAGATGGTGGGGTGGGAGGAAGTAGCTTTGGTTGCCATATCTTTCTTAGGGTTGTTCTTAGGGATTTAGGTTCAGGGAATTGAAATAACTCTGAGGAACCACTTCACCCTCATCAGATTGGCTAACATGGAAGAAAAGGTAAATGACAAATGACTGGAAGGAATGTGGAAAAATTGGGATACTAAGATACTAAGAGAGAGACAATTTTGAACTATGCCCACAGAGCTATAAAACTGTGCATACTTTTTGACTCAGCAATACCTCTATTTGTTCTATACTCCCCAAAAGATAAAAAAAATAAAGGAAAATATATACAAAAATATTTATAGCCACACTTTTTGCTGTGGCAAAGAATTGGAAATTGAAGGAACATTCAGTAATCAGGGAATAGTTAAGCAAGTCATGATTATGGGGAAATTCTATTTGATACAAGATATGATAAAGAAGATAGATGGTATCAGAAAAACCTGGGAAGACATGAGTTGGTACAAAAAAAAAAGTGAGCAGAACTAGGAGCCCATTGTATATGGTAACAGCAATATTGTAATGATAATAAACTGTGAAAGACTTGTCTATTCTGCTCAGTATAGTGACTAGTAAAAATTCCAAATGACTCATGAAAAATGCTATCCATTACCAGAAAGAGAACTAATGAATTCTCAATATAGATTGAAATGCTTTCCCCCCTCACTTTATTTTTTCTTTACTTTTTTTTTTACAACATGCCTAAGGTGGAAATATGTTTTGTATTACTTTATATGTATGGTGTATATTATTAACAATCATATCATATGCCTTCCCAATAGGTATGAAGAGATCAGGAAGGGAGAGCAAGAACTTAGAACTGAAAGAAAATAATAAAAAGATTCAATATTTGAAATGATTTTTAAAAATTTGAATTAAAAAATTTTTAAATCCCATCATCAAATGTTTTCTTCAATTAAAAAAGTATTTTTCTAAAATAAAATTTTATGAAAAAAATATGCTGGAGGAACAAAGGACAATAATAACTGATTCTCTCATTAAAAAAAAAATTGGTGCAGGGATGGGCTGGAACCAGCTCAAACCTGTTGCTATTAAGCCCCGTGTTAAATTTTTAGTATTAGCATTTACACTTCAGAAATTGGAAAAAGTTATAAATAGGACCTTAATTTGTTTTGTTTATTGTCCAGACTTAAGAAAGTTCTGGAAGAAATGTTAATATTTGAGATTAAATCTTTTTTTGGAGAGCTTATTCTACAGTATTCTACTGTTTAGAAGGAACCTTATTACTCATTCAATCTGATCTATGCCCAAAAAGAATCCCCACTCTCACATCTGTAACAAATCCAGTCTCTATTTAAATACTTCCAAGGAAGGAAAACCCATACTATCCTTCCAAACAACTCATTTATTAATTTTAGAAAGATCTAATTGTGGGGGCAGCTAGGTGGTGCAGTGGATAAAGCACCGGCCCTGGAGTCAGGAGTACCTGAGTTCAAATGCGGCCTCAGACACTTAATAATTACCTAGCTGTGTGGCCTTGGGCAAGCCACTTAACCCCATTGCCTTGCAAAAAAAAAAGAAAGAAAGAAAGAAAAGAAAAAAAGAAAAGAAAAAAGAAAGATCTAATTGTTAGGAAATTGGAGTGTGTGTGTGTGTGTGTGTGTGTATGCACACACATGTGCACACATGTCCTTCTGTACTCACATGCCTATGCAAATTCTACGCATTCTAACCAGGTTCTGTCTATTAGGTGGCACAGTTGATAGTTCACACTGCATGGAGCCAGGTAGACTCATCTTCCTGATTTCAAATCTGAATTCAGACATTTACTGGCTGTGTGACCCCAGACAAGTCACTTAATATTTATCACTGTAAAATGAGCTGCAGAAGGAAATGGCAAACCTTTCCTGTATCTTTGCCAAGAAAGCCCCAAATGAGATCATAGAGAGTCAGATACACTGAACAACAACAGCACTAATACTAAATTCAAAGCAAAAATCCCTTCCCTTCTCCACGTGATTCTATTTCAAATATTTGAAGACAGCCATCACATTTCATATGTCTTTCCTTTTCCAAGCTAAACAGGTCTGTGTTTTTTCCAAAGATCCTCATAAAATGTGAATTCAAGCCCTTCACCATCCAGGTTGCTCTTCCCTAGATACTGTTGCAGCTTATCATTGTCATTTTTAAACTATAGGGTGTCCAGAAAGAACCTCAATTTCCCAAATGGGGTCTAATGAGGATGGAGTACAATGGGACTATCACTTTCCTATTCCAGGAAACTCTGCTTCTCCTTAATGAAATCTAAAATCACATTAGTTTTTCTAGTTGCCAAATTATATTGCTAACTCATAAGAGGCTGAAGTCCCATAAAAGCTCCCCTATCATTTTCAGGACAATTGTTATTGTTTCTAACCATACCTCCCCTATTTTATGCTTGTGAGGTTGATTTGTTTGTACCTAAGTGCACGACTTTCCATTTATCCTCCTAAATTATTTTCAATTAGATTCAGCCCAATGTTCTATCCTGTCAAGATCCTTTTGAATCCTGAGTCTGTCATCCACTATATTATCTATTCCTTCTAACTTTGTGTCATCTGCAAATCTGATGAACATACCATCTCTACCATTATTCAGGTCATTGATAAAAATGTTAAATGGCACAGGTCTTTATTTTCTATATCTTCCAACAATAGTTTTCTAAGCTCTCTCCCCCGGAAACTTGGTAGATGTGAGAAGATTGAAATCATAAGGATCTTTTTGTGATATTGTGATATTGAACCATTAATAATATCTGTACTTTGAGTTATGTCCATTTGATTGATTCTGAATATTATTTATGACTGTCTAACCATTTCCTTTTTTATCACAAAAATGATATCAAATACTTCATCAAAAACCTGGTTAAAACCTACAGAAACCATATCTACAACATTTCTACTATCTCCTCTTGGTTGCCTATACTCTCAGGTATTTGTGTATAGATCCTTGAGATCATGTTGTTTTTTTTTGCCTGCTCCATTTTTGAATTTTGAGTCCTGTGATTTCATGAGTATTCCAGATACTACACTCTTTGGTATCTAACTTGGGAATTATGTGTGTGTGTGTGTGTGTGTGTGTGTGTGTGTCTATTGAGATTTATAAGACATCTAGCAAACATATTTTTACCTACTTTTTGAGTGGTATATTTCATCAAACTTTAACAATCCTTTATTGTTAAATAAAGTGAATGTGGTCCAAAAATCCAGCTCCCTTTCTCAGCTACCATCTTCTTAGCTTTCTGTCCCCTTTCCAAATAAAATTATCTCTTACATGTCCCTTATGTTCAAAGGGCAAAAATTGAGGAAAATGTAACCTGCTCTTATAAATTTCTGTTTCTTGCAAAAGATTTCCTAAGTTCTGGCACTTCTCTTTATATTCTTCCTGAAAGTGTCATTTGTGCCCATATGAATCACCTGAAGTCTCCATTTCATATGATTAAAATATTCAAGTGGATTTGTGGTGTTTCAAAGGATAGAGCATTAAACTTATGAGTCAGGAAGCCTGCCTCAGATACTTAGTAGCTATGTGCCCATGGTAATTCATTTAAATTCATTCAGATAATACTATCCGCTACATTACAAGTTTGTTGGGAGAATCAAGTAATATAAAATATCTAAATTGCTTTGCAAACCTTAAAGCATTATATAAATACTAGTGCTTTACCATCATCATCATCATCATCATTATCATCACTATCATCCCTGCCTCAATATGGATGTTCCCCCTCTATACCTGCCTTTCCCATGAAATTCTGGCTGATGTCCAACCATAAGCTTCCTACAGGGGATTCAACTTCACTTTCTTTTGACAGTATGACCATGTAAATGAATGACCTGAACTATCCAACTATTATTTCTCACTCTTGTTACAATCAATTTTCTCACTCTTGTAACCAATTTTCTTTCCAATTTTAAATTTCCCTGAAATTTTCCTTATAATTTCCCTTTACTTTGGTTTTTAAATTTCCCTTATAATTTCCCTTTACTTTGTTTTTAAAAGATCCTTATAATTTCAATCTTCTCACATCTACCATATTTCTCCACTGTCCTCTGTCTGATATTCACTTTTAATTCTGTAATGACTGTCCATGATTCACAGCCTTACAATAACCTTGATGGAATGTGGTTATACCAAAGATTAGCCTTTGTTTTTGAGAGAAGTATGAGATGAATAAAGGAGCTATTCAATGACCTGGATACAATCCAGACCACTCTCCTCCTCATGTATAATTCATCGTGCTTAATACAGAAAGCAAAGAATTATAAAGACTTTTGCAAGAGATATATAAATATTCAAAATATTTTAGACTAACCATCTATACAGGAAAAAATGTGGATGAATGTCAATCTTTATATTTGATGTTTAGACAACCTAGGAATCTTGTCCATATATTTATGACTATTATTTTAATATTTTGAATTATTGTAGAGGATTAAAGTGGCTAAATTTTTTTTAAATTACTTTTTCATTCATGCTGTGAATTATTTGGAATTGAAAATGCTCCCCAAAATAACATTTTAGTAAGAAAGTAAAAATTTGCTTTATAATAATCAACATTTTGACAATTATACCAAGAACATTTTATATCTCATTTAATCAAATTATTTGTTATTATTAATTTGTTATTATTGTCAACAAATACCTAATAGATATATACTTGGGCAAGGCACAGTGAGAAAGATTATAACTTTACTATTGTAATCAATGATAGAACAATTCTCAGTGACCTTTTCTACTGCCTTAGGGAGAAATACTGGGAATATAAGAGGACAACATAAATTGTATAGGACTTGGAGTCAGGAAGATTTGGGTTTGAGATCTAGCTTTGCCAGTTACTAGATCTGTGACCTTGGGTGATCTTTTATCTCCATAGACCTCCTTCCTCATCCATAAAGTGAGTATAGCCTCTAAGGTCTTTTTGGCTCTAAAGCTATGCTCCTATGATACAAATACAGATAAATTCTTACCTCTAGTGTCTACTGGTCTGTTGATAGAATGTCAGGTCTGGAATCAGAAAAAACTAATCTTCCTGAGTTCAAAATTTGACCTCAAACACTTACTAGCTGTATGACCTTGGGCAAGTCACTTAACTATTTGTAAAATAACCTGAAGATGGAAATGGCAAACCACCACCTAGTATCTTTAGCAAGAAACCTCCAAATGGGGTCACAAGAAGTCAGACATGACTGCAATGACTGAACAACAAAACTAGAAGGCTATCATCCTGCTAAACTGCTGGGGATATACATACAAAAATGAGTATTTCATAATGAGGGATGTTTCATGTTCATAGATAAGCAAATGCAGAATACATTTGACAGAAATACAAAATGATTTGTAGGAAAGGCAGTAACAATGGGAGAAATCTGGAAAAGTCTTTTTTGGAAGAGATGGCTCTTAGTCAATCCTTGAAGGAAATTGTAGGAATCTGAAGAATCAGTAGTAATATGGAAAAAAACATTACAGGTATGTATCAGGTGTGAGTCCAGAGATAGAATTATAAGTTTGAGGAATAGAAAATAGACTAGTTTGCTTGGAACACAGAGAAGCAATGTGTAATCACCTTGGAAAGGTAGATTGGAAACAGATTATAAGGGGTTCTAAATTGTAAAGAGAGAGAACTCATATTTTGTCTTAAATCCAAAGAGATGCCATTAGAGCTTTCTGAGTTGTGATATGTTCAGATCTGTGCTTTAGAAATATTAATTTGGCAGCTGTATGGAGAATGAATTGAGAAGGGAAGAGGCTCTATGCTGGAAAAGCAGTTAGCTTGGATATGCTGGTGGCAAAGCAGAAAGAGCCCTTGACCTAGAACCAGAAAAATTTGAGTTCAAATCTGTGTGATCTTGGGCAAGTAATTTGTAATCTGTTTTCTCAACTATAAAATGAGGATAAAATTACATATAACTCTTTATCCTGCATATAGCTTGCTTTGTATATATTTTTGAATGTTTTTTCCCCAGATTAGATTGTAAATTTCTTAGGACCTGTTTTTTGCCACTTTTTGTCTCCCCAGAACCTAACACATTGCTGGTACTTAAACTTAATTATTGATTTATTGCTTAACTAACTAGTAGGGATTTTGTGAGGATCAAATGAGGAAACTTATAAAGTTCTTAGTATGGTGCCTGAGACATAGATAGTGATATATTAATGCCTACTCCCATATGCATTAGTTCATATGAGAGGTGAAAGGGTATGGCCTAAGGTTGGTAGAAAGTTTGAATGGGAAAATTAGATCTGCATTAAGTAAATTCTCCAAACACATTATTTTTTATTTTTTATTTTTTTTGCAAGGCAATGGGGTTAAGTGGCTTGCCCAAGGCCACAGGGCTAGTTGATTATTAAGTGCCTGACGTTGGATTTAAACTCAGCTATTCCCGACTCCAGGCCAGTGCTCTACCCACTGTACCACCTAGCCACCCCCCCAACACATTTATAAGGAATTTGTCTCCTCTTTAGTGGGATTCCTGGCATTTTTTTTAGATTTTTTCCAAGGCAACGGAGTTAAGTGGCTTGCCCAGGGCCACACAGCTAGGTAATTATTAAATGTCTGAGGTCAGATTTGAACCCAGGTACTCCTGACTCCAAGGCTGTTGCTCTATCCACTGCACCACCTAGCTGCCCCAATTCCTGGCATTTCTATTCCATAAGAGATTCATAGTGGTCAAATACCTGTAAATATCTGTCCAACATAATTAGAGTCAACTAATCTGGCCAATTCCCCCTAGAAAGTTCTTTCAGTAGTTCATCTGGAAAATTGAAATTGCCATTATAATGGTCTTTCTCTGCCCTATCAAACACCAACTCTAGGGACATGATCACTGATTATCTAATTTCACACTTATGAACTTCCTGCCCAGGGGTGAGCCTTCATGGTAATTGGGTCTGTCCATTCTGAAGTAGAAAGTCCTCCCATCTATTCAAGTGTCGCTTTCCATTGTGAGGGTAGGAGAGTTAAAGGGTCCCCAGTAAGCATCCTCCCTATTGTTACTGTGAGGATAGTTTTATATGATACAAAGGGCATTGCCTCTGATGTAGTAGACTTCAATTCAACTCTCTTGGGAAAGTCACCTAACTTCCCTAAGCCATAACTGGAAATGAAGGAATTGGGCAAGATGACATCTCAGATTCCTACCAACTTGAAATCTATGATCCTAAGGTACTTGCTTGCTCTTAACTTAAAAAAGTTTATGTGGTGACTCAAAATACAACACTGAGAATCATGGAAAATGAAAACAATAATGATCAAGATTATATTTTTTAAAACTTATCATTATACACTGATGATTAGAAAGGGGGAACAGCATGAGATAATAAACAGAGCTGACTATAGAATATGAAGTCTTGGCTTCAAATTCTGACTGATAATTCTGAGCTCCGTGACACTGTGAAAGTAATCTAATCTAGGTCTCAATTTAGCAAGTTCTAAAATGGATATCATAATACCTCTAGTGGCAAACTCAAAGAGTTAGAATTCAAATGAGATCATGGATGCAAAGTGTTTTGCAAACATTCAAATACTATATAAATGTAAGTTATTATTATTATTTATTACTGTTACAGAAAGTATGAATAGAAGATGGGACTCAGAGACATGAAGATCTGAATTTAAATTCTTTCTCACACATTTACTAGCTATGTGACCCTGGGCAAAATGCATCATCTCAATGAGCAAGTCACAAAGTCTCCATCTATATGTCTATAAGTTTAAGAAAGGTTCCAATCTGCATTGGTAGAGGGATATTTCTTGTACCAGTGAAGCCATAGAGTCCATCCTTCTTTCATTGTTATAAATTTTTTTACTTACACAATTCATACTGGACTAATGAATAAATTTTCATGATGACCATGGTCTCTTCTACACCAAATGATTTAAGTGGAATGGAATCCATAATTGAATCCTTAAAATTTTTTCTGTATTAATTGACCCTGGATAATCATTACTTTTCATGTTGGTAATGAGGGTCTCTTCCCTTTATGTCAGTCAAAGTTATATCAAGTGTCTGAAAACAAAATCAGAGAAAAGAATAGCAAAACAATAGTAGTTTTTGTCCCCACATACATATTTAACATGGTAGGAGAGTTGGAGAAAAAAATATATTAACCAAAGGCTTTTGGATACTCTGATGTGATCTCAGCACTGCTTATGTGGATTTTCAAACTAAAGATGGGCTTATAAAAGGATATAAATGTAGTTTTATATTGAGCAAAATAGCAATCCCAAAAAGGTGATTTCAAAGGCACATGGCTCTTTAATTACAGCCTTCAGGGGCATTGTTTGATCACTGAAAACAGGCAGCCTTATACCAGCTTTTTCTGATGTTTGGCATTGTGCTGAAAACAAAAAAAAATTGCCTTGCTTTGGAAGGAATCAGCCTGTTAAGACTTAATAGATTTAGGTTTTGCATATTTGTGATGTATTCCTTGGGGTTAAGAGGAAGCCATAAAAAAGATCCTTATGTTTATATGTGTATATGTATTCCAGGCCCATTTTGGCTCATAGAATAGCAGAATGCATATTAAATTGCTTGTGGCTTTCTAAGGGTCATAAAAATAGATGATGCCCTTAGGCCTGGGACCTATTCTCCTGGTGAAAAGGAAGCTCAGAAGTTTTCTTAGATGATCCATGACTAAATAAACCAAAAACAACCATTGATTTTGGAGTCAGAAAAGTTGAATTCATTTCTTTCCTTAGAAACATCCTACTTTGCCCCTTTAACCAGTCATTTACCTTCCCTGGACCTAAGTCACTTTATCTAAATAATGCAGTGGGTTGGACTAGAGATTCTCTATCATACCTTCCAGATCCAAATATGCTTTTTCTATGACTCTAATAGTTATTAAAGGCAAAATAGCACCTAAGAGAGTTTTTATTTGTATTGGAATTAGCCTTTGAAAGGGGGAGGGAAGGCCTGGAGAGGAGAGGCTACTGTTTTCCTTAGATGGCCTTTTCCAGGAATTGAAATAGAAAGCCTCTTTTCCGCATGGTCCTACTAGCTGCCATTATTGTTATTTGTTGGCAAGTCCTTTTTCATTTGTGTTAAATGTTCCATGACCCTGTTTGGAGTTTCTTGGCAGGAATACTGGAGTGCTTTACCATTTCCTTTTCCAGCTCATTTTATAAATGAAAAACTGAGGCAAATTACATTAATGACTTGTCCAAGGTCACACAGCTAGTAAGTGTCTGAGGTCAGATTTGAACTCTGGAAGATGAGTCTTCCTGACTTCTTGCCTGGTACCCTGATTCACTGGCCAACCTAGCTTTTCCAACTGCCATTTCCAAAAACAAGGGAATGTCACCTCCAAAGATTATGCTACCCTGGCCCCTCCCTAGGATTATTGAGGAGGAGTCAGTGAAGCTGCCTTTAGGCTTATCACAATAGGTCTCCTTTACCCCTTTCCTTAGTAAACTCCCCTGAATATCTGACTTTTGTATTCTTTTCATCATCTTATACTACCAGAAACCTTGCATTCTTTAAGGATATGTCACTTCTAATCACTCTTCTAGGGCTGTGAGCCTATGACATTACCTTTGTAACTAGGATTAATATGAGTACCATAGATTTCCCCTCCTCTCTGTTGTCAGTGTCCCTATAGTGTTTGAGGAAAGGTCTTCATCACTACCTGCCGGGCCTATTGTGATAACCTCCTAAAATAGTTACTTCTATTTCTACATTTTTCTCTGCTTCCAGTGGATCTTTCTTAATATTGTTAGAATAAATTTTCACATACATAGATCAGCTCAAGATCTGATCACTCTGTTGCTCAAACATCTGGAATGACTCCCTCTTGCCTACTAAGAGACATTCGGCATCTTTTGCTTCGGATTCAACTGTCAGTAACCTTCTTTCTTAGCCTTATCTTCATATTGCTCTCATCTATATTCTTCAAGCTCTCTGAATTCTGAGCATATACTGTGCTTTTCTACCACTGTGCTAATGCTATTTCTTATACTTAGAATATTTTATTTTTCTCACTTTGCCTGTTAAATCTTACTTAACATTTAAAGTCGAACTCAAGAAGCACTCCCAATAAGATCAGGGGTGAAACAAGGGTGCCCATTATCACCACTACTATTCAATATCGTATTAGAAATGTTAGTGTCAGCAATTAGAGAAGAAAAAGAAATTGAAGGAATTAGAATTTGGAAGGAAGAGACAAAACTCTCACTCTTTGCAGATGACATGATGGTCTACCTAGAGAATGCCAAGAAATCATCCAAAAATCTACTGGAAACAATTAGCAAGTTTAGCAAAGTTGCAGGTTATAAAATAAACCCTCATAAATCCTCAACTTTTCTATATATGTCTAGCAAGATACAACAGGAAGAGCTAGAAAAAGAAATCTCATTCAAAGAAACCTCAGACAATATAAAATACTTGGGAGTCTATTTGCCAAGACAGACTCAGAATCTTTTTGAAAACAATTACAAAACACTTCTCACACAAATTAAATCAGATTTAAATAACTGGGAAAATATCAACTGCTCATGGATAGGTAGAGCTAATATAATAAAAATGACAATTCTACCAAAACTAAACTTCCTGTTTAGTGCCCTACCAATCAAAATTCCAAAAAATTACTTTAATGAGTTAGAAAAAATTGTAAGTAAATTCATATGGAGAAATAAAAAGTCAAGAATTGCTAAGAGATTAATGAAAAAAAGGTGCAAAAGAAGGTGGCTTAGCCCTACCTGATCTAAAATTATCTTATAAAGCATCGGTCATCAAAACTGTTTGGTATTGGCTAAGAAATAGAGTGGTGGACCAGTGGAACAGACTAGGTGTAAAAGCAGGAGATGATTATACTAATCTGTTGTTTGATAAACCCAAAGAGTCCAGCCATTGGGATAAAACTCCTTCTTTGATAAAAACTGCTGGGATATTTGGAAGTTAGTATGGAAGAAACTTAGATTAGACCTACACCTAACACCCTTTACCAAGATAAGATCCAAATGGTTACAGGACTTAGACATAAAAAAACAATACTATAAGAAAATTAGAAGATCAAGGACTAGTCTACCTCTAAGATCTATGGAAAGGGGAGAAGTTTATGACTAAGGAAGAGTTGGAGAACATCATCAAAAACCAATTAGATAATTTTGATTGCATTAAATTAAAAAGCTTTTGCACAGATAAAACCACTGTAACCAAGATCAAAAGAAATGTAGTAAATTGGGAAACAATCTTTACAACTAATGATTCTGACAAAGGACTCATTTCTAAAATATACAGAGAACTGAGTCATATTTTTAAAACAAAAAACCATTCCCCAATTGACAAATGGTTAAAGGATATGCAAAGGCAATTTACAGATGAGATCAAAGCAATCCATAGCCATATGAAAAATTGCTCTAAATCATTAATTATTAGAGAAATGCAAATTAAAGCTTCTCTGAGGTACCACCTCACACCTCTCAGATTGGCCAATATGACCGGAAAGGATAATGATCATTGTTGGAAGGGTTGTGGGAAATCTGGGACACTATTACACTGTTGGTGGAGCTGTGAACTCATCCAACCCTTCTGGAGAGTTATTTGGAACTATGCCCAAAGGGCAACAAAAATGTGCATACCCTTTGACCCAGCAATACCACTACTGGGTCTATATCCTGAAGAGATGATGAAAAAGGGTAAAAACATTACTTGTACAAAAATATTTATAGCAGCCCTGTTTGTGGTGGCAAAGAATTGGAAATCAAGTAAATGTCCTTCAATTGGGGAATGGTTTAGCAAACTGTGGTATATGTATGTCATGGAACACTATTGTTCTATTAGAAACCAGGAGGGGTGAGATTTCAGGGAAGCCTGGAGGGATTTGCGTGAACTGATGCTGAGTGAGATGAGCAGAACCAGAAAAACACTGTATACCCTAACAGCAACATGGGAGTGATGTTCAACCTTGAAGGACTCGCGCATTCCATCAGCGCAACAATAAGGAACAACTGTCTGCAAAGGAGAGTGCCATCTGTATCCAGATAAGGAGCTGTGGAGTTTGAACAAAGTTCAAGGACTATTCCCTTTAATTTAGGAAAAAAACAGATATCTTATTATCTGATCTTGTTACCTCTTAGACTTCTTGTCTCTTCTTTAAGGATATGATTTCTCTCTCATCACACCCAATTTGGATCAAGGTACAACATGGAGACAAAGTAAAGACTGAAAGATTGCTTTCTGTGGGGGTTGGGACAAGGTAAGTAAGATTGGGGGAAAATTGTAAATCTCAAATAATATCTTTAATAAAAATAAAATAAAAAAATAAAGTCGAACTCAAAAGTCACCTCCTCTATGAAGTCTTCCTTTGTGTACTTGATCAGAAATGAACTTTTCTTTTAAATCTTCACATAGTAATACATACAGTTTCTAATAAATCCATATAATAGTATACATTAAAGTTATTTGGTTTTTATCTTATCTTCTTCCTAGATTGTAAGTTCCAGGAAGGTAGACATTATTTCTTTTTTTTTCATTAATTTTTTTTATTGTGAACTTAATCATCAACAGACACAAAAATTCAATATATAAAAAATAAATAAGTTTTTTTTAAAAGAGAATTCCACCTTCTGTTTGTCCTGATTAATCAGAAGAACTGTCCTTCTTTCTTTTTTTAAGTCTTCATGCCCTAGAACATGACTTCTCTATACCTAGAAATTTTCCAGAATTTAGAGTTGGGGTAGAAAAAGAAAGGGAGGCAGAATTGCTTGGGATACAAAGACTCTAGTCTCTGGGATAAGAATTCACTATATGACAAATACTACTAGGAGAACTGGAATATATTATGCCTGAAACTAGACATAGACCAACATTGCACTTTCTATAACAAGATAAGGTTAAAATAGGTATATGATTTCCACAAAAAGGATGATATTATCAATGTATTAGAAGATCAAGGAATAGTTTACCTATCAGATCTAAGGAGAGAAGACTTTATGACCAAACAAGAGATAGAGAGTTTTATGTTATACAAAATGGATAATTTTTATTGCATTAAATTAAAAAGATTTTGCATAAACTAAACCAACACAATCAAGATTAGAAGGAAAGCAGAAAGCTGGGAAGCAAATTTTCACAACTAGTGTTTCTGATAAAGGACTCATTTCTAAATTATTTAGAGAATTGAGTTAAATTTATAAGAATGCAAGTCATTTCCTATTCGATAAATGGTCATAGGCAATTTTCAGATGAAGAAATTAAAGCTATCTATAATCATATAAAAATTCTCAAAATCACTTTTGATTAGGGAAATGCAAATTAAAACAACTCTGAGGTACCACCTCACATCTATCAGATTGGCTAATATGACAGAAAAGGAAAATGATAAATGTTGAAGGGGATATGGGAAAACTGAGACACTAATGCACTTTTGGTAGCATTGAGAACTGATTCAACCATACTGAAGAGCAATTTGGAACTATAATCAAAAGGGCTACTTTTTTTGATCCAACTACTATTGGATCCTATTAACTCTACTAGGTCTGGATCCCAAAGAGATCATAAAAAATGGAAAAAGGACCAATTTGTACTAAAGTATTCATAGAAACTATTTTTGTGGTGGCAAAGAATTAGAAATTGAGGAGATGCCCACAAATTGGGGAATGATTGAACAAGTATTGGTATATCAATGTAATGAAATAATATTGCTCTATAAGAAATGATGAGCTGTTGAATATTGGAAAACTTTCTCCTGAAAGGCTTGCATTAACCAATGCTGAGAGAAGTGAGCAGGACCAGGAGAAAATTTTACATAGTAGTAGCAATATTGTGTGATGATCGGTGTAATACAGTGATTGTTAGAAGAGATAGACAGGATGTAAGAGTGACAAAGGCAGTTTGTGATGCAGAGTGCTGGAGTGATCATGGACTCATCTTCTCCAAGCTAAAGCAAAATGACTATTAGAAGAATTAATGTCAAGAGATTAGAGTATCTCTCTGAGCATGAACAGTTTTTTGCTAACTTGGAGGGAAAACTGAGCCAACACATAATTGGTGACAGTGGAAGAGAAAAAGAATGGCCAGCTTTCAGAGATCCTAGAGAGATGGGCTGAACGCTTCCATAGTGTTCTTAGCAAACCATCATCAGTCAATGCAGAATACATTGAATGTGTACCTCAACTTGAAGTCAAATCAGTCCCTACCTGAAGTTCTAACTGAAGAGGAGGTTTTGAATGCCATTAGGCTTCTTTCTAGTGGCAAAGCACCTGATACTGATTCTATTCCAGCTAACATCTATAAGATGGAGGATCTATTGTTGATCTAAAAGCTGACTAAAATTTTCCAGGTGATATGGTGTGAGGAGGTTATCTCCCAAGAATTAAAGGATGCCTCCATCATCCATCTTTATAAAAGTAAAGGAAATGGATTATCCTGTAAAATTTTTCTTTTAGTCATTACTGGTAAGATTCTTGCCAAACTCCTTCTCAATAGACTGATCCTTTACCTGGAAGATGGTCACCCCTCTGAAAGCCAATGTGGCTTCAAGGAATAGTCAATATAGTATTTGCTGCCTGACAACTCCAGGAAAAAATTGCAGGAACAGAACAGAAGTATGTATACAACATTTGTAGATCTGACCAAGGTCTTTGATACCATCAGTTATGAAGGCTTATAGAAAATTATGGCAAAATTGGTTGCCCAGAGACGTTCATCAGTATTGTACATCAATTTCATGACAATATGCTTGCTCAGGTTTTAGATAGTAGGCAATGTTCTAGAAATTTCCTGATTACCAATGAAGTGAAACAAGACTGTGTCCTTGCTCCCATATTGATGTTTTCAACCATGTTATCAAATGCTTTCAATGAAGATGAACATGGTCTCAAGGCCAGCTATTGCATTGATGGCAAATTCTTCATCCTGATAAGGCTACAAGCCAAGACCAAAGTGGAAGGAGTGTTGGTGCATGATCTTCTGTTTGAAGGTGACTGTACATTCAATGCAGCCTCTGAAACTGAGATATAACAAAATATGGATGGAGTCTCTGCTGCTTGTGCTAATTTTGGTCTAACAATTAACATCAAGAAAACACAGGTGTTCCATCCACCAGCACCACACCATGCATATGTGGAACCATTGATTACAACAAATGGAGAAGTTTTGGGTACTGTGGACAAGTTCACTTAACTTGGCAGTATCCCTTCCAGGGAGGTATTTGGGAAACTCCTAAAGAAAGTGTGGGAGAAAGAGAAATTCCATTCAAAGTAACCTCAGACAGTGTAAAATACTTGGGAGTCTATTTGCCAAGACACTATTACACTGTTGGTGGAGCTGTGAACTCATCCAACCCTTCTGGAGAGCTATTTGGAACTATGCCCAAAGGGCAACAAAAATGTGCATACCCTTTGACCCAGCAATACCACTACTGGGTCTATACCCTGAAGAGATGAGGAAAAAGGGTAAAAACATTACTTGTACAAAAATATTTATAGAAGCCCTGTTTGTGGTGGCAAAGAATTGGAAATCCAGTAAATGTCCTTCAATTGGGGAATGGTTTAGCAAACTGTGGTATATGTATGTCATGGAATACTATTGTTCTATTAGAAATCAGGAGGGACAGGATTTCAGGGAAACCTGGAGGGATTTGCATGAACTGATGCTGAGTGAGATTGAGCAGAACCAGAAAAACACTGTACACCCTAACAGCAACATGGGAGTGATGTTCAACCTTGAAGGACTTGCTCATTCCATCAGCGCAACAATTGGGAACAATTTTTGGCTGTCTGCAAAGGAGAGTACCATCTGTATCCAGATAAGGAGCTGTGGAGTTTGAACAAAGTACAAGGGCTATTCCCTTTAATTTGGAAAAAAAAAAACCCAGATGTCTTATGGTTTGATCTGGTTACCTCTGAGAATTCTGTTCTCTTATGATTTCTCTTATGATTTCTCTCTCATCACACCCAATTTGGATCGAGGTACAATATGGAAACAAAGTAAAGACTGACGGAGTGCTATCTGTGGGGTGGAGGTGGGGGGAGGGAAGCAAGATTGGGGGAAAACTGTAAAACTCAAATAATGTCTTTAATAAAAATTAAAAAAAAAAAGAAAGTGTGGGAGAGAAGCACTATTAGACTAAATACCAAATTGAAGATCTACCTGACCTCATTACTATATGCCTCTGATTCCTGTACAATCTACCAATGCCATGTCAGGAAATGGAATCACTACATTTAAATTGTCTTAGGAAGATTCTGAAGATCACTTGGTAGGAGAAGATGCCAGATACTTTCTCAAGCTAAACTGCCTAGCATTCCAACATTACTTCAGTGAGTACAACTACAATGAATTGGGAAAACTGTCTTTACATGAAATTGGAAAAAATAAAATACTATTAAGATTAAAAAAAGAATTATTATTTTTTTTGATCTTCAAAATAACTCTGAGAGTTCCATTATTACTCCCATTTTACAGAGGGGAAAACTGAGGCAAATAGCAGTCAAGTAACTTGCCTAGGGTCACATAGCTAGGAAGTGTCTGAGGTCATATTTGAACTCAGGTCTTCCTGACTCCTGACTCAGAGGGACTCATCTTCATAAGCTCAAATATGACTTTAGACACTTACCAGTAGTGTGTCCCTGGGCAAGTCTTTAACTCTGTTTGCTTTAGTTCCTCATCAGTAAAATGTACTGGAGAAGGAAATGGCAAGTCACTCCAGTATCTTTGCAAAGAAAACCTCAAATGTTGTCACAAAGAGCTGGACATGATTGAAATCATTAAACAACTTCCTGGCCCAACATTACCCACCACACAAACTTAGCTGCTAATAGTGTTGTCACTTCATTCTTATATAAGGATAAGTTATGAAGATCCTTTGCTTCTCTTTCCCCAACTTTTGGTCAGTTCTTTTCTTCTTCATCCTATTAAAGAATGAATAATGAGACTAAATTGTGAGAAACTCCTATATGATCACTCTTCAGTGATCTAGTGAAAGGGTTCAGTGGAAAGAATGCTGAAATCTTTTTCTAGGCTTTCCCAACTGCTCCACTGCTTTGGGACTTCTTTTGAATTCTTCACTATGCCTTGATTCTCCCAAAAAACTTATCCTTAGGAAATCTTATTATGCTGCAAGATGGAATCTGTCTGATACTTTTCATCAGTGACCTCTGACCTTCTGATGGGAAGGAAGGGTCATAGATTCCAGGACCTCAATTTAAGGAGGGGGCTCATGTCAACCATCTTCCACTTTCCCACCAGATATTTGAAATTCTCTTAATGTCCTCATAGGAGGTACTTTCCTATTCTTCCTTTTACCCCTCTTTTGTTTCCAAATTTCCATTTTCCAAATACTAGGTTTATAGTCTTTCCCCATTTGAATGTAAATTCCATGAGGGCAGGGACTGTCTTTGTTTTATTTATCTTAGAATCTCCAGAGCTCAGTACAGTTCTTAGCACTTAGCAGGTACTCAATAGATGTTTTGGGGGCTAGTTTGAATCTTTTGCTATATCTAAGATATTCTCCCTTTATGCTGGCTATAATTCAAAGTAAACTCTTACTATTTTAAAGCCCAGATATAGAAATTAATGAAATGTATGTGGCAACTTCCATTATTTCCTGTCTAGTTTTCTTTCTGGTTCAGGTCAATCAGTTTGTTGTGGGAAAGTCTATTGGGCTTGGGAATGGGACTTCAGCTTGTCTGTGGCATGTACTTTTAAGTCTATAATCATAGTATATTTCTTCCTACTCCCTCAGCCTCTAATATAATTTCCCTATGATGCAGCAATGGGGGAGAAGTTTAGACACAGTGGTCCTTTGAAATTCCCTTTTGTACCTATCAGATTGTCTCATTACCAAAAATTTGTCTTTAAAAGTTGTTTGAATCCTCAGGGCTGATCTTCAGGGATTTCTACCTTGGTGGTTTTTAAATAAACTCCAGTTTTGCCTCTTTTATCAGGGCAAAAGGCATGAACATAAAAATTTTCTTTTAAGAATCTTGCATTTTTAGTGTGATAGAATGAGGTAGGTCCAATATGAGATTGGATTGTTGACTCTGAAAATTCAATAGGATTTTATAGTTCATCTAGTTTAGCCACTATCCTTAAATTTTTCTTCTTTATTTTTCCAACTAACAAGCATTTATTTTCTCCTCCACTTCTTCCTTCCCCTTTGAAAAGAAAAAAGGAAACAAAACCACTGTAATAAATATGCATACAATAAAGCAAAAGAAAATTCCCACCTTGGTTATATTTAAAAATAGGTTTTATTCTGCATCTTGAATCTATCACCACTCTGCTGAGAGGTAGGTAGCACACTTCATCATTGGTTTTCTGCATTTGTGGGTGTTCACTTACATTGATTATACTTCTTAAGACTTTCAAAATGTATCTTTTCTCAGTGCTATTATAAATAATTTTTGCTTATTTCACTCTATCAATACAAATGTTTCTAGTATTTTCCTTAAATCATATTTCTTGCATTTTCTTACAGCAAATTAGCATTCTGAACAATAACCTTTTCTACAAAATTCTAACCAAGTGGCAATCCAGCCTCTATTTAACAATCTCCACTAAGAATTAACCCTTTACTTCCAGAAACTACTCATGCTTTTTGGTAGTTCTAATTATTGAGTTTTTCCTAATGAGAAGCCTAAGGAGTTTAGCCACTTTGGAGAGGAGAGATATAGGATGATAATTAATAGGGTTGGTAACATCAAGTGAAGAGTTTTTATGGTTGGGGAAGACATAAGTATGTTTGTAGGAACTGTGGAGTCAGTACATGGGAAGAGGCTGAAGATATAGGAGAGAGTAAAGTAGAAGGTGGAAAGTATTATAGAGAGAGAAGGTCTGCCTCTTCATCTGAGACCAGATGAAAGAGAAGATAGGAAGCTTATTTAATTATATTACATGAGGAGGGGAAAAGGTGGAGCTCTCCACAAGTAGTTTCACCTTTTTCCCATGAAGTTTGAGGCAAAGTCATCAGTAGAAAGAGTTCAGGGTAGAGTGCTTGAGGAAAGTTGAGATTTGAAGCAGCTATTATGGAAAGTAAGCTGGCAATGAATTAAGGTTTTAGATAAATTTGTTTTTTATGAAACTTGATTAAATACTCATTAGTAATGGGAAAATGATACAATATGTATGAAAGGAGAAATATGAATGAGTGATGAATTATGACAAAAGGAGAACCAAGAGAACAATAATAAATATAATGATATAGGCAAGAACAATAAATCAGCTCATGTCTGCTTAATTGTGAATAGTACTGGCCCATAAGAACTGATAATTAAACATACCTCCATCTTCTTAGCAGAGAGTTGAGAAATTATTGATAGGGAACCAAGTGGTTTTCTTTAAATGTTTCTGTTTGTTACAAAAATTGCTTATTGTGTGGGAATGGGAAGATAAAGAGAAATTGTTATTGTTCAGTTTTTTCAAACTTTTCTGACTCTTTGTGATGCCATTTGGGGTTTTCTTGGCAAATATATTTGCCACTTCCTTCTTTAGCTCAAACAGATGAGGAAACTGAGGCAAATAGGGTAAAGTGACTTGTCTAGGGTCACCCAGCTAGCAAGCGTATGAGACCAGATTTGAACTCAAGGAACATGAGTCTTCCTAACATTGGGCCTACCTCTCTAAATGCTGGTATAAAAAACAAAAAATCCTTAAAAATGAATGCATTTTCATCACTTGCTAAAAGGATTTAATTAATAGTGATATTGTTGAACATAATGATACAGGGTATCCCCAAAATTTTAGTGCAGTTTAAAATTTTGGTACCTTGGGTCTTTTGGGACAACACAGTATATCCAAGGTGTTAACTCCTTATCATGGAGATAGTGGAAACTGAGCATCTTTACAATGTCTTTCTTCTTCTCCTCCTTTAGGTTCTGTTTATGAAATGTTTGGAAATGAATGCTCTCTATCAACAGGAGAAGTGATTAAAGTGAATAGTTTCAAAATAAAGAAGGTCATGGCGAACACTTGTAAGGAAAATGAAGATGGTCAATGTTCTCCTAAATTTGAACTGCCTCTAAATTTCCCAGGTACAGAAGTCTGTGATCATATTATCTATTAACTCTTCTTATTTGAGAAACTTTGGGTTTTGGATGGTTTTTTGGTTATTTTTTAATGTATTCACACAGCTAACAGGGATGCAACAATTGTTCCCACTCTAGGAGAAAATGAACTGTCATCCTTATTCATAGTTTTGCTTTATAAATGCTTGAGAAGTCTTTAAGGTGTCATATTAACTTGGCTTATTTTGATTTGGAATCCATACATTTCAAGCAATTTAAAAGATCAATAGAAATTCTTGAGCTTTAAATTTTCTCTTTCATTCTTTTTTCAAATTCCTTTTCTCAAAAGTCTGAGTGACTTATCTTTTGTAAGAAACACTTTTTCTCCCTGAACTCCAGGCCTATATCTATGCTGTTATATATTTTCCAAATGAAAGCTATTTTATTTGATAATGATAATAGTAAGAGGTTGGGTTTATATACTGTCTTTCTAGCTTAGACAAATTTTCTTTTCAACTAGCAGTGTTTTCAAACAGATGTACAGATTTCTATCCTTCTACCAGAAAGAATATTTCACTGTTTTAAGATAGCTGACATGTTTGCCAACATTTTCACAAGACCAGTTGTTGCTCAAGACATCCCTTTGAGTTTTCCTGTGGTTTTTTATTATAGTATGATTTGAGTTGATACTTGGAGAAGTCATTTAAGAAATATTTGGGGGCAGCTAGGTGGCACAATGGATAGAGCACCAACCCTGGAGTCAGGAGTACCTGGATTCAAATCTGGTCTCAGACACTTAATAATTACCTAGCTGTGTGGCCTTGGGCAAACCACTTAACCCCATTTGCCTTGCAAAAACCTAAAAAAAAAAAAAAAAGAAATATTTGAAGGTGGGGGGTAGTTAGACTTAAAGGGAGAAAGGGGGATGTAATAGCTACAGGAGATCAGAGAAAGCCTTCCTATCAAGATGACTACTTGGTTTTACAATTTACAACTAGTCACACTTTCTCTCTAGAAAGTCCTCTGGCTATAGAATTGAACATGTAGACTGGGTTCAATCCTGGGGGAAGCCTGGTCCCTAAAGAGAAGGGTGAAATTCTTTTACTAAACTACTTGGGATTACTTCATCCCCACTTCAGGGGTCTGAGGAAAATCACTTTAAAGGCTAGATCTTACTCATTTCTAGCATATTCCCATGAGGGGAAAATAGAAAGATACTATTCATCAAATTTGAAGGTAAAACAAAACTCGGGGGTAAGGAGTAAGGGTTGAATAACTATTATATGTCCAGTTTAACAGAATCAGGATCTAAAATGACATAGTCCATATGCCCAAAGGGCAACAAAAATGTGCATACCCTTTGACCCAGCAATACCACTACTGGGCCTATACCCTGAAGAAATGATGAAAAAGGGGTGAAAACATCACTTGTACAAAAATATTCATAGCAGCCCTATTTGTAGTGGCAAAGAATTGGAAATCAAGTAAATGTCCTTCAATTGGGGAATGGCTTAGCAAACTGTGCTATATGTATGTCATGGAACACTATTGTTCTATTAGAAACCAGGAGGGATGCGAATTCAAGGAAGCCTAGAGGGATTTGCATGAACTGATGCTGAGTGAGATGAGCAGAACCAGAAAAACACTGTACACCCTAACAGCAACATGGGAGTGATGATCAACTTTGATGGACTTGCTCATTCCATCAGTTTTAACAATCAGGGACAATTTGAGGCTGTCTACAATGGAGAATGCCATCTGTATCCAGAGAAAGAACTGTGGAATTTGACCAATGACCAAGGACTATTACCTTTAATTTAGAAAAAAACTGCTATTTTATTGTCTGATCTTGCTATCACTTTTACTTTATGTTTCTTCCTTAAGGATATGATTTCTGTCTCATCACATTCAGTTTGGATCAATGTATACCATGGAAACAATGCAAAGATTGGCAAATGCCTTCTGTGGGGGGTGGGGGGAGGGAAGTAAGAGTAGGGGAAAAATTATAAAACTCAAAATCTTTAAAAATAAAAAAATAAAAAAATTCATTTGCTGTCTAACATAAACCACATTAAGTAAAGAAGTTTAAATATAATGATCCAGAAAAGACATATCAAGTAACCTTGGAAGTTTTAAAGGTCAAGAGTAACTTTAGTAGAATTTTATTCTGTGGTAATGAAGCTTATTTTGTTACATTAATTTAGTAGCTAATATGTCAAGTTTGGGGGTATAAATTATCTTTGTTTTATTATTGTTTTACTAGTTCCTTTTTCTTTCACTTCCTTAGCTTATCTTTATCTTATCACTTCTTTAATAAAACTCTTTAAATATATAAAAAAATAAAATGACACAGTCCAGAGAATCTAATAAGCTCAAATTCAGTAGGGATAAATGTAATCTTACACAGGTCTTTTATTTGTAAAAAGTACAGCATGGATGATACATGATAAGATAATAATTCTTCTGAAAAAGAAGTTGGGATTTTAGTGATATACAAACTCAAGGTATTGTAGCCACCAAAAGAGTTCATTTGATCTTGGAATGTCTTGAGAGAAGCAAAAGTTCCAGGAATGGAAGGATATGTTAGTCTGGAAAATCTGCTGTGAAGAAACCACATTTGGAATACTATTTTCAGTTTTATTTATCATAGTTTGGGAAAGACTTCAAATTGAAACTTTCCTCAAAGAGAAACTATGCCATTTTTTTCTTCTTCAAAATGATAAATTGTATTATGGATTTAATTTCACTCAATCAAAAAGTGCAGGACTTGAAATCAGGAAGACTTGGGTTCAAATTTTATGTGCCAGGGGTATGCTGGTAAATGCTTTAAAATTAGTTTTTAAGGAAAAAAAAATACCCATAATATATTTATAAATATAATCTTCTTAAGTATAAACAATTTACAAAATAATAAGCCATGGTTTGTAGTATTTGAACATTTTTGAGGTATAAATAAATGTATATCCTTGGAATTAGCTGCCTCCATTATGATGTTTGTCCTTTGTTCTTGAAGAAGACCATGACATCAGGGAGGTGATATCATGACATGCACATGAATTAATTTGAATGAGGGGGTGCTGTGTCACCAGCCTCATTTTCTCCTCCAGAGTCATCTGGATCCAGTGGCCAGATATGGATCTGGATGGTTGGAGATGACCCTGAATTCAAGACAGTCAGATTTAAGTGACTTGCCCAAGGTCACCCAGCTAGTGAGAATCAAGTGTCTGAGGCTGGATTTGAACTCCAGTCCTCCTGACTCCTAGGCCTGTGCCAGCTCATCCAGTATATGCCTGCTGTGTTTGAGTAACTATGTCATTTAACTTTTCTAAGTCTCATTATTTGTAAAATCAGGATAATACCTGTAGTATGTTGGCAATTTCTGACCTTCACTCTGGAAGAGGACCAAAATGACATCACTAAGTTGTGGTCAAGCTACAGTGTTTGATCAGATAAATTCAATACAAACTCAGAATGTTCTATGACAACTCAAACAAATAGTCCATATGAACAATTGAGGTGGAGATGTCTCTAAATGTGCACATCTCATTTTATTTCACATGTCATATTTCTGGAATATATATCTCATAAATGTATGATGGGGTTAAATGAGAGCATGTATGTAAAGATCCTTACAAAGCTTAAAGTACTAAATAAATGTCAGTATTTCTTATGTATAATGGAAAGCCTGAAGCAGGGATATTTATTGCTATTTGTCAGCAACAAAATACTCATGAAATGAATACTAGATTTTGAATCAAATGACATAGTTTCAAATCTTACATCAGACAGTTAATCTTTATGGGACCTTGGGTGAGTCTCATTACCTTAGAGGGCCCAGAGATTTAGGTTAAATGTCTAAGCCCTCTCCTTTTTTTTAAATCTATAAACCTATTATCATCTGGAGATAACTGACAACACTAGGGGTTTGCAGAATATAACATGCTTTGGCATAATGGAAAAATCCATTTAAAATAATAATGCTCTATAGTATAGGAATGAAACAGGAATTGCATGTAACTTATGGAAAATAATGTATATGGAAATTTTATTTCTTATATGAATTACATGCCTATTGGATAAATGAGTTTTCTACACAATCCCAAGAGGTTTCAGTCATTTTGATTGAAGACAGATATTTTCTCTTTAATAGAGTTCTTATCTTAAGACAATCATTGAATTGAGTCTAGGAAAAAAAAGTCAACTAAACAAATGACTCTTTGTTCTATTCATAAAATAACAGCATATTTTTAATATAAAAACATTTAAAAACATTTTCCTGTTGATTTATTTGGGTGAAGGTAAATGTTCTGTTTTCATATTATATAAATAAATACATTATCTTTGTGACACTCTAGTTAAAAAAGATGATGAAAAACATGCTCTGTGCTATTTCCAAACATTATTCATTGTATTATTATCTACATATTAGATGTCTATAGCCTTTATAGTCAGACTTTTAGACAGTAAAATAAAGTCTAACTTATTTTTTTAACCCTGACACTTCTCAATGCTTGAATCTCAATTGCATATAGAAAACAATTGAATTTACTTTAAAAAGAAACTTTCAAATATATTCATTACCTTCAAAATAAAAACCTCTGTATTTGGGGGACATATGAAAATATATATTAATAAATTATTCTCAAAATACAAATATTTTGGAATATATGTATAATCTTTCACAAAATTTGATGGTATCAGTAGTCATCTAGGAATCTCATCATAGAAAATATATGTATGCATTTATGTACCTATACATCTATGCTCAAACACATATGTATGTTTTCTATATACATATGCAAATGAAGAGAGAAAGAAAAGAGAGAGAATTGAGAGAAACAAATCTACTAATTTAATTTTTTATATTTTTTCACTCTGTACTGATGAATGGATCATCAATAGTCAGGTTTGCTATAACTGTTATCACAAAGTTGTTGCCAAAAATCACCATACTGGTCCTAAGCCTAGCATGGTGCCTCCTTAATATGGGAGGAAACCATATCCTAAAAGCCAAGGACTGACAGAGCATCCAGACTCTCACCTGTATCCTACTTGATCAGGTGGACTGTTCTGGCAAAAGCAATGAAAAGGATGTCTTTGGACAACATTCCCCTCAGTGTAATCACTCTAATGTGCATGTCCATGTCATCATTCAACATGATGTCATGGTCTTTTTTTGATTATGAAGGGCAACTAATTTTTTCATTCAGTTATTTATTAATTTATTTTTGCATTCTAATCTGGACCTTTGATTTCACCATGTTATAAATACTCCCCATCGAGATGCAGATTGGCAAGTATCTTATTTATCACTTTAGAAAGTTTCCTTGAGACCCTGAGAAGTTATTGTGACTTGCCCATAGTCTCAGAGCTAGTTTGTGTCAGACAGTATTTGAGTTTTGGGTCTTATTAACTACAAATCTGGCAGGGATATAGTCAGTTCCCCAAAATGCAAAATACTTTCCAATAATTTGGACTTCCCCCAAGGGAAACTCTCTTGTGAATGCCAGAGAGGGAACCTTTTGCCCATAACATTTGGAAAAAATTGGACAACAGAGTATAGAATTCAGAATACCTCTTCATCTTTATTGGGACTTTTAGGCCCTTGCAGAAACTTCTCCCAACATATGAAGCATCTCACATAATGCTTTCTTTCTGCCCTCTGAAAGACCTATTACTTAAATTTTGAGCTAATTATGAGGCAATCTTTGAGGCTGGTTCTTAGAAATCTCCCATCTTTGGTCCCTAGACTAAAATCTGTAATTGACCCCTTTTTCTGCCTAAAGCTCAATTCTGGTCCCTTTAATTTTAGAGCAGTTAGAGAGGTAACGCTTAGGAATTCTCACCACTTGGACATATGATTCCCTTCTTCACAATTGCCACATCACCAACATATTATCCCATTCCTCCTCAAGGCTGAGGACAAAATCTGAACATTATTGAGTAACACTCTCTGCTTGGTGTGCATGGCCCAGCATGATAGTAGGCCCAATTTCTCAATAAGCTTTTGGGTCATGTCAACTACTAGCCACCCTTGCCTAGGTTTATTTATCTCTGTTGTTTTTCCTAGCATCTCCCTGGAAGAAAAGAAGATGGGAAAATGGCCCCCAGAATGTCTGTTCCTTCCTCTTTATAGGTCAACTGGTTCTAAGACATTCCATCCTATATAGTGTAGGGGAGAGAAATCATTTTGGGAGAGGCTACCTGGATATAACATTTTCTCCAGAAGTTCCAAAGATAGCCTCAATAAGGTGTGGCTCATCATATTGATGGGGCAACTTTCTTTCCAATCCCCTAGAAATGATTCTTTCAGGAGTGCCAGGGTATTTGGTTTCCTTCTTTTGACAACAGAGACTTTTCCTGTCCATCCCAATCTGAGTCAAACTAAAAAAAAAAAAAAAATGGTACGCATTTGTGTTTTATTTTCAGAGCCTGCCACCAGTATCCTCAGTTGCTCTGGCTTTTTTGTTATGTCTTTCCATCTTCCTAACTACTTTACATCCGCCAGTCTGCTTGCCAAGTCCAGTCTTCCCTGCAGAGCTCTGTGGGAGTTCATATCAGATTCAGTAAAGTTTTACTTTAGCATTGATGTTTCCTGTAATTGGGGGAAGCTAGGTGGCTCAGTGAGTAGAGCCAAGGCTTGGCATCAGGAAGACATCCTCCTGAATTCCCATCTGGTCTTAGACCTTTACTAGCTATGTGACCCTGTGCAAGTCACTTAACCCTGTTCATCTCAGTTTTTCATTTGTAAAATGAGTTGGAGGAGGAAATGGCAAATCGCTCAGGTATCTTTATCAAGAAAACATCCAGAACTAATAAGAGAGAGTCAAACAGGAGTGAAATGACTGAACAACAGTAGTTAAATGACTTAACGTTTGGTGTCAAAGATATAATTTGAACCCAGGTCTTCCTGAGTCCAAGTCCAACCCCTAATCACACTAGATGTAAAATAATGATTTTTTTTGTAGAATCTATCACACCAAGTGCAAGGCTCCGGATGCTTCTCAAAACTTAGGAAGAAAAAGGAGAGGTTTTTTTTTTTTGTGTTGATGATGGTAATAGGAGAGCTGTTCGTCTTTGTTCAGCACTCAAATCAAAATCTATTTAAAACTGCAGCTTCAAAGGGAAACTTTATTATGCTTATGTTGGAAAATGGTATGGTTTTCTAATTTGAATTTAATGTGAATGGATTTTAATTGTTTTGCATAACCATGGGTAACAGATTTTTGGGGGGGAACGCTGCATGGTAAACATCAGCAAATATGTCAGGCAAGGCACCACATTAGAGGAAAACACCACAGCATATGTTGACAGTGAAAGAAGAATTGCTGCTGTTCACCCTTCACACCAGAATAATTTTTTCAATATTTACCTCCCATGTGTAGAGCGAGAAACATATGGGTCTTTCCATAATCGTAAGCATAAACAGGTGGCTACTTAGGTGGGTTTAATTCGCAGGCAGCATCCATATTGGAGCAAAGCAATCAGCTCCACATGGCTCCCCAACTCTTTCTGCTAACATTCCATTAGCAAAATTAAGACCGTTTAAATAAAGGGGCGTGCAGAGTCCTCCCTAAATTGGTTTCCAAAAAGCCCCTTTCAGAGCCATGAATAACAGAAGCTCTGGGAAGTGCCTTTGCATTTGTGTTTGTGTGTGTGTATGTTTCTTTGAAGGGGTTGCAGCAGCTGAGCATAATGAGACAGAGTAAATCAACATTCATATTTTAACTCTGCTGACACTTTGTTTTGCTCTATAATCTGCTTATTATAGATATGAAATTGTAATAGTGAAACACTACGCAAGGCATGGGCAGGAGATCAGAAAATGTAGAAGGTGGGCTCATATCCTCCCTCCCCCACAATTTTAGGGCATGTGATGGGAATCCAGGTAACTCATTTCAGTGATGTAGATTATGTGGGAATGTTGACTCCAATCTTGATTCTCTTTTCCATGAATTCTGAGTCACTATGGAGGACTTCTGTTATCAATTTAATTATCAATTAATAGTTCAGCATACTGGGAACTGGAGAAGTTAGCTGTTCTGATGAGCCCCTCTTTTGGGAATCCCCAAACCCATAGTTACTTGGGCAGCATTAGACATCCCCCTTCTCTATTATGATGTTCTCTGATGTTCCTTTGATTGAGATACAAAAGTTCAGGAGGTCCCTAGACCCTTTTGGAAGTGTTCTACTTCTCTCGGGTTTGGGCTTGCTAGTATCCTCAGATTGGTACAATATAGCTAATGTATTTGAAAATAGAGAATATATTTGAATATAGAGAAAAAGTCACAGGGAACTGAGGTGACCTCACTAGGGTTTGCAGTTCACAGTACCTTCTAGGCATGTAAATCCTGCTTATTTTTAGTCTCGACTTTTTTGAGGAGAAAGGTGTTTAAATATAAATCACTGCAGAAGGCAGCATTAAGGATAAATTATCATTCAAGCAGACCCCTTAGGCAGAAAAAGCAATAATTTTTGTGTTATCATTATTTATTAAGTGTCCATGATGTGTTAGGTATTATATGTCATTGTGTTCTCAAGGGAATTCATATGTTAAGGAAATAGAATTTTAAAAAATGCTTTGGTGGAGGTTTTAGAGAGTTATTGGTTCATGGATTCACAGAGTATGTAAGAAAAAAGAAAGAATGATAGGTGGAAGGAAGGAAGGAAGGAAGGAAGGAAGGAAGGAAGGAAGGAAGGAAGGAAGGAAGGAAGGAAGGAAGGAAGGAGGGAGGGAGGGAGGGAACAGAGGAAAGGATGGAAGAAGGAAATGAAAAAGAGAGCTTTAGGCTTTGAATCTAATTCCTTACCTCTTTGCAGATCCAATTTAAACTCTTTCAGACAGGCATGATTCTAACTTAATTTTGAAGACATACCTACAATTGCACAGCCTTCCTGTCAGTCCTTTTTTTTTTTTTTTTTTAGTTCTTGCAAGGCAATAGGGTTAAGTGATTTGTCCAAGGTCACATAGCTAGGTAATTATTAATGTCTGAGATTGCATTTGAACTCAGGTCCTCCAGACTCCACAACCACTGCTCTATCTACTTCACCACCTAGCTGCCCCAAGCCAGTCCTTTCAAGCTTTAAAAATTTTCTCTAATGGGAAACAATTCTATAAAATTGTGGTAGGTTAGCAGTGTCTAAATGGCACATTGGACAGAGTACTGGCTCTGGAGTCAAGAGTACCTGACTCCAGAGTTCAAATCCGGATGTCAGACA
This sequence comes from Macrotis lagotis, assembly GCF_037893015.1. NCBI lineage: Eukaryota > Metazoa > Chordata > Mammalia > Peramelemorphia > Peramelidae > Macrotis > Macrotis lagotis. The sequence goes on along the minus strand of NC_133662.1, from coordinate 135,245,495 downwards.
CTTAATAATTATCTAGCTGTGTGGCCTTGGGCAAGCCATTTAACCCCATTGCCTTGCAAAAACCTAAAAAAAAAAAATTGTGGTAGATTTTTTTCTTGATGCAGCCTTAACTTATTTTCTCTTTCTTTTTTTTTTTTTTTGCCTCTAAAGGTGGATTTCAGCTCATCACATCTCTCTGTAAGAATCTCTCATATACCTGAATATCAAATTTAAATTTCCCCTAAGACTTTTCTTCAGCATGGAGATCGATCCTTTAGTGCTGTGTAGGGAGGATACAAAATTTAGACAAGATATAGCCCTGCCCTCTTAGAACTCCCAGGCTAGTAGAAGAGTAAGGGATAATCTAGGTGGTGCAGTAAGCAAACTGCTGGAATCAGGAAGATTCATTTTCATGAGTTCAAATTCAGTCTCAAACACTTATTAGCTGTGTGATCCTATGCAACGTGACAACCCTATTTACCTCAGTTTTCTCATCTGTAAAATGAGCTGGAGAAGGAAATGGTAAATCACTCCAGCATCCTTGCCAAGAAAACTCCAAATGGGGTCACTAAGAGTCAGACACAACTGAACAGCAACAGAAGGAGTAAGAACCGTACTCTGATTATCAAATTACATATTTAGATTCATGATAAGTGCATTAGAGAAGTGGGAAAACAAAAATACCTTGTGAGGTTCAGAGGACAAAAGATCATTTCTGGAATTCAGGGAAAGTCCTAATAATAGCTAGTGGTAGAGCTTTGAGGATTGCAAATTACTTTACAGTTTTATAGCTTTATGGAAGAGGTGTGATTTGAAATGGAAGCTTGGTATGAATACAGAGATTTTCTGTCTAGTAACTCTCTCATTGCCACAAGTAATGAAATCAGGAAAACTCATACATAGTCTTCACCATTCCCTAGTTCCATTCTGTATCTTCTGCTGTGACATTCATTAGACCAGAATAATCTTCCATGTACCAAGTTAACTTCCTTACTTATTGAAGGTTATGAGTGCTTATCCATTGTTTCAGCCATAGATCCCTTTATCAGTTTGATAAAACCTATGAAGTCCTTCTCAGAATGTTTTTAGATGCATAAAACAAGATGGATAATATTACCAATGATAAGGAAAAATAAAGATATATTTATATATTTTTCTTATCCAAATTCATATACTTCTTTATCCAAAATTTCTAAAGGGAAAGTCAATCCCTTCCCACTCTATATACATTAAGACTGGGGTGCAGGAACCTACCTTACTCCTTTCAAATATGATTGTACTTGATATTGACAGTGTGACATAAAATGAGTATCTGTTACCTATACTAAGTGTAACTCTCCTCATTAGGAGAGAATGACAACTCAACTCTTTGTGGTTAATTAAAGAGAGGAGTTGATGGAAGAAAGAAGCTGTCTTGTGATTCCATCCCCTTCTGGGGAAGAGAGAGAGGGAGAGAGAGAGAGAGAGAGAGAGAGAGAGAGAGAGAGAGAGAGAGAGAGAGAGAGAGAGAGAGAGAGAGAGAGAGAGAGAGAGAGATTTTGTGAAGTGACAGGCATGGCTAGTGCTTCAACATTTTCTTGATTTTCAGCTAGCCTCCCTAGAATCTTAGGAGAATTTCTCCTTGGGTGAAATTAGAGAGATTCTGTCTTTTGTTTGAAATGAAATTTCTTGCTCTTGGTGTGATGGATCATATGCTATGTGTTGTATGGTATATTCTAGTTTGTATAAATTCTCTGATTTCTGTTTGCTGTCTGCTCAGATAAATAGATTTATTTGCTATTCATATGAATTTTTGTGAAAACTAGAATAACTAGAAAGGGCCAAGATATAAGAAATCTTCAGATTTAAGATGCATTTCTTTCAATTTAAAACAAGAGTGATTATAATCTCAAATCATTTCCCTACACTAGCAACATTATATTCTATTCCACTCTTCTCTCTCTCTGAGGAGAGTGACCAGCCTTAATCTGGGTTCAAAGTGGTCCCTAATTCTCTTCCCCTCCTGACAGAATCAAAGTTTGTCTATAAGAAGGGGGAGCAAGATTCTAGAGATATCTATTCATGTGTGTTTAATTTGGAAGATACCTTTTTCCCCTTAAAAATACCACAACCTACAAAACTAGAAGTTAATATCCATTGGTTTTTTTTCCTTGATATTGAAATATTGTTGGGGCAGCTAGGTGGTGCAGTGGATAAAGCACCAGCCCTGGAGTCAGGAGGACCTGGGTTCAAATCCAGTCTAAGACACTTGATAATTACCTAGCTGTGTGGCCTTGGGCAAGCCACTTAACCCTATTTGCCTTGCAAAAAAAAATATTGTTCTGTGAAGATAACAAATTGTCAAATAATTATAATTTCCAATTAATATTTTTAGGCTAAATAATATATAGATTTTTTTGCCTATTCTTTGCAAAAAAGGGAAGCAAAATTGATGTCAAACTTAGTAGCCTTAGGTCCAGTTGGGTATTCTTTAATGTTTGTCTGCAATCCTGGTGGAAATGAATGTACATTTTTGTGTTATTTGAATATGGGAGAAGGTTACCCCAAGTTTTATAGTATTTGGTGGCTTTTTATTAAGAAGGAATATTTTTTGGCTTCTATAACTCATGAAGTGATAGGTTAATCAACCATTTCTGCTATATTCTTCAACCTTATTTTTTTCAACTGTTCGCATAATCATATACTAAGGAAAAATACTCAGAATCATAAAAACATTTTTCTTGTAATGTGGATTTCTAGGGAGAAAACTCCAAAGGGTGCAATTATTTAGAGATAATGATGCTGCTAAGGGAATAAGGCATCTCAGTTAAATCTTTTTCTTTGTTATATTACTTTGCAATATCCTGAGGTTTCTAATTACTTTAGCATAACCAACCCACCTACCTAAAAACTTGAATTTATTCACAGAGGGACTTCTACATATCATCAATCAAGTTATGCAAGGTTTTATCCCTTCCTGTTACATTATTTTAGGTGGATCTTTGGCAACTATTATAAGAATTGTTGAATTTATTTAAGAGGCTAACAACTGTAGGCTTTAAAAGCCAAATATTCTCACACAAGGAAATGAGAGCAAAAAACAAGTTATGGCATATGATTATAATGGAATATTATTGTTCTACAGGAAATTATGAGCAGAATTATTTCAGAAAAATCTGGAAAGATTTACATGAACTGATGTAGAGTGAAATAGACAGAATCAGGAAAACTCTGTGCACAATAACAGCAATATTGTACAATGAACAGCTGAGGATGACTTGTCTATTCTCAGTAATACAATGATTCAAGACAATCTCAAAGGACACATGATGAAGAAAGCTATTTGCCTCCAGAGAAAGAACTGATGATGTCTGTATACAGACTAAAGCATACTGTTTTTCTCTCCTTCCTTCCTTCCTTCATCTTCTTTCTTTCTTTCTTTCTTTCTCTCTTTCTTCTTCCTTCCTTCCTTCCTTCCTTCCTTCCTTCCTTCCTTCCTTCCTTCCTTCCTTTCTTTCTTTCTTTCTTTCTTTTCTTTCTCTTTCTTTCTCTCTCACTTTTTTCTCTCTCTCTGTCTTTCACATTCAGCTAGATAATGAGTAATAAGGAAATATTTTTCACCTGATTACATATGATTAACATATCAAATTGCTTACCCTGTCAAGGGGAAGGAGGGGAGGAAGAAAAGAGAGAGAATTTGGGACTCAAAATTTTAAAAATATAATTGGGAAAAAATAAAATAGTGTTAAAAACAACCAGTATATAACTAAAAGAATAAAAGATGGAAAGAAAAATCAGAGAATCAGAATCAAAATTTGAGAGACATGCTGGAGAGTAGCTGCCATCTAGTCCAACTCATAAAAGTGGTCAGCCATGCTGATTAAAGGCTTTTGAGGAAAGAGAAACTACCTTGCAAGGCAGCCTATTTCACTTTGGACAGTTCTAATTATGAGGAAATTTTTTTGGATATCATTTCTAAATTTGCCTCCTTGAAACTTCCTCATGTTGCTCGTGGTTCTAACTTCAGGGGTCAAATGAAAGCAAACTAATTTGTCCCTCATGTCCCAACTTGAATGCTTGAATACATATACAGATATCCTCTCTATTAGTCTACCCTCCTTCAAGTAAAACAGACTCAGTTTATCCAACTAATCCTCATATGACACAAACTCAAGTCCCTTCAGAATCCTGGATGCTCTCCAGTATACAGGTGTCCTCATTAGAGTAAACTAAGCGCAATGTTATAATCTACTGCAAAATCATCGTGGGTTTGTAACCATTAAAAATCTTTTTTTTTTTTTGGTTTGCTTTTGGTGGGGGTTAGGGGAGTGTTTGAGAACAACTACTAAAAGGGGATTCTGGATGATGGCAGACTAGGTCAGAAAATTCCAAGCTTTCCAGATTTGCTCCAATAACAGGTCAAAAAAGTACCTCAGGGTGAAAGTGGAGTGGGAAACAAAAGTTATGGCAGAGAAATGTTCCTTTAGGGATGACTTAAGAAGATCTGAAAAAAAATCCCAGGACTGAATTTCTACAGACTAATTGAGGGGCAGCTAGGTGACACAGTGGATGGAGCACTGGCCTTGGTGTCAGGAGGATAGGGATTTGAATCCAGCCTCAGATATTTGATATTTACTAGCTGTGTGACCTTGGGCAAGTCATTTAACCCTATTGTCTCTCATCCAGAACCATCTTCAGTCATCCTGATTCAAATCTGGACACTGGATTCAAATGACTCTGGAGGAGAAATTGATGCTGGTGACTTTGCACAGGACTCCCCTCAAATTCAATTTCACGTGCTTGTCATGGCATCACCTCCCTCATGTCCTCGTCTTCGAGAATGAAGGACACACATAACAATACTTCCAGGCTAGCTCTCCGAAACAGCAAGAGACCAGCCCAGTTGGGTTGGCAGTTGGCTTGACAGGTAGCCTCATTCACAGGAATTTTCACCTCCAGGATACTGTGGAGAGTCAGGTGTTTATCCCAGAGAGGGAACTTCTGTTAATAAGGGACCCCAGGTCCCACTGTGCAGGTGAGACAATGTAGTTCCTGGGCAGGAGGGAACCAGTACACCCCCAGTGAGTGCAGAGTCAGTGGTCCAGGACACTTTGGGCTGTATACACTTAGAGGAGAACTGAGTTCTTGGTCTTTGTCCCAAGTCAGAGAGGGGAGCACTGAAGGTTATAGCTACTGGAGGGTTCTCAGGTTTGTGTTGTGGCTTATAGGGAGAAACCTTGAATAGGTTTGGGCTCAGATCAAAGCTCCTGAAGTCAGAGATATGTCCCTTTCTTCCTCTCCCCACACACATACACACACTCTGCAGGACTAGAACTGAATATAAGAAAAAAACTGTTAAAATTTTTTTTTAAATGATCAGGCAAAAGGAGTAAGAATCCAACCATAGTTAGTTACTATGGGAATAGAGAAGACTGGGCTCATCTTCAGAGGAAACTCCTAAAGCAAAAAAAAAAAAAAATAGACTCTCCCAAAGTTTTCCAAAGGGTAACAACAAATGACTACCTGTTCATAAAGAATTCATAGAGCAACTCAAAAAAGACTTGAGGAAAAACTAAAAAAAGAAATTAAGTGCAATCCAAGAAAAATAAGAATACTATGAAAAGAAAGTAAATCAATTGGAAAAGGAGATCCAGAATCTTAGAGAAAAAAAATGATTCTTTGAAAATTAGAATGGAGCAAAAAGTCAGTGAAGTTATAAGAGATGAAGAAATAATTTAACAAAATAGAAGAGAAGTTGAAACACCTTACAAGTAAAACAACAGATTTGGAGAACAGATCAAGAAGAGAAAACAAGAATAATTAAACAATTACTAGAATAATTAATTAATTAAATTAAATAATTAAAATAATTAAAGAAAAATTGTTCTAAAGTGTTAGAGTAAGAGGGGGAAAATAGAAATTGAAAAAAATTTGCCAATCATCATTTGAAAGGGATCCTAGGAGGTAAACTTACAGGAATATCATAGCTAAATTCCATATTAAGAGCAACAAGAAAAAAATTTAAATATAATGGAACACAATTAGAATTACACAAGATCTAGCAACAGCTACTTTAAAAGACCCCAGGTCTTAGAACACAATATATCAAAGAACAAAAGAACTGGGGTTGTGGTCAAAAGCATCATACTTAGCAAAGTTAAGCATTATCCTCATTGAAAAAAAAGTCATTCAAAAATTGCCAGAATTTCAGTATTTTGTTGCAAAAAACCTAATAGAAATTTTGACATACAAGAACCAAAAGAAATGTAAGATAAACATCAGACTCCTTACAAGGAACTTAATAAGGACAAATTATTTATTATCTATATGTGGAAATGTAAACCATATAGAAATTGGGTAGTTCAAAGGAAAGATGAGGTTAGAGCTAAGTAGGATGGAATACTTAAAAAATAAAGTGATCTAGGAAAAGATTTTTGGGGGGTTTTTTTGCAAGGCAATGGGGTTAACTGACTTGTCCAAGGTCACATAGCTAGGTAATTATTAAGTGTCTGAGGTCCAATTTGAACTCAGGTCCTACTGACTTCAGGGCCAGTGCTCTATCCACTGCGCCACCTAGCTGCCCCTAGGAAAAGATTTTTAAAAAGTTACCATCTTGGGGTGGCTAGGTGGTGCAGTGGATAAAGCATGGGCCCTGGAGTCAGGAGTACCTGGGTTCAAATCTGGTCTCAGACACTTAATAATTACCTAGCTGTGTGGCCTTGGGCAAGCCACTTAACCCCATTGCCTTGCAAAAAAACCTAAAAAAAAAAGTTACCATCTTAGACTAATGAGTTGTGAAAAGAAAAATTGATACAGAGAAATTAGATGGGGAAGGAGAGATGGCATATAAAATGTCTGTATATATGGGTATATACATGTGTGTATTTGTGTATGTAAGTATGTATATAAGTATATATATATATACATCTATATCTATATCTATAGATGTATATATATATATATATATATATATATATATATATATATATGTGTGTATATATATATCCATGCTTAATTATAGCCATCCTGGGGGAACGATGGGGCGAATAAATAAACAGTACACAGCAGAAAAACCTACAAGGAAGCAATGATAGACAATTCTGAACACAAATATATAGACTTTCTTGAAATTTATTGGCTTATTATGAATATTCTCCATGTTTTGCTGTGCATATAACAATGTGTTTTTTTATTTTGTAAAATAAAAAAGGGAAAAAAAGAACAACTGCTAGTTAATCTATTAAGCAGGTGTTATTATCCATTTTCCATCAGCAGTTCTGCTTGTTTTCACTCTATGAAACATCAGCCTTCCTCCAGAATAAGCTGAAATCTCACCACTATGCCCAATGACTTAATTTTTGATACTCGTCACCTTCTGAACTTTCTCAGTTGACTCTCTCTGGGATTATCCAGATCTGAGGTCTAGAAGGTGGAGCAATAAACTTATCTCATAGCCTTCCATTATAGAGCTCTCAGATCTATGCATGCTCTCCATTTTCCATCAGCAGTTCTATTTGGTTTCCACTCCACAGAAGATCATGCTGATAGCTACCCTCTGATGGCCCCTCTTCTCTTTATAGCTTCTGTTTGCAAGTCATTCCTCAATAGATTGCAAAATCCTTGAGGCAGGGAATATCTTTCTCTTTCTTATTGTTCTCCCAGCACTGAATATGGTACCTGGTGTGTGGTACTTAAATTGAGTTGAATTGAATATGTGAAGATGATTTTTTTCATTTGGTGCCCAAGTGTAGGACTTTATGTTTATCTTTTTTTGAATTTCCTATGATTGGATTCAGTCCAGTGCGCTGGCCTGTCAAAATCTTTTGCAGTCCTGATTCACTCATCCAGTGCATTAGTTATCTCTCCAACCTTTGTGTCATCTACTTAACCCTGTTTACTTCAGTTTCCTCATCTGTAAAATGAACTGGAGGAGGAAATGACAAACTACACCATTATCTTTGCTAAGAACACCTCAAATAATATCACAAACTTTTAAAATTCAAGTTATTGATAAAAATGATATCTAGCACATGACTAAGACTATATTTTTGAGCTTCTCTACCTGAGATTTTCTGCCACATTGACACTGAACCTTAAGAATCCAGTCTCTTAAATCTGAATTAATCTACTAAAATTGATTAATCTGTACCTCACAAGTATTATTGAATAGTCTCCATGTCTTTATGTTCACTCATTAATCTGACAAATGGTCCTAGAGCTAGGTGACATTTCCCACTCAGTTCCAGGGGTAACCCCTGAGGAGTTGGAGGTGATTTTCTAATGCTATCAGTTGGAACCCCTACCAATGTAAAAGAGAAAGGAAGTGGTTAACCCTTCTCTGTCATCTCAATCTCAAGTGAAATCATCCCTTCTCCTAGGCTTTCTGATGGCATGTCTGGGGATTCCCCTTAAGATTATCAATTGGGATTTTTCAAGTAGCTTTTAGAAAAGGGTATTTACTAAGGTGGCACAGTAGGAATAGTTGCTTTGAAATATCCCAGAAAAATGTGTGACATTCTCCTCCAAGTATGTTCAGATTCCAGGGGGAAAAAAGACTAGTTTTGATATCACAGGTAGTAAAGAGTAACTCATAAAACAAAGAAAGGATCTGAGGTTAGCTTGACATGACTTGATCTTGTTGAAGTAATGCTAGCTCATTGTAATCACAGCTTGTCTATATAGAACTTTGGCAACAACCTCTTCAGGGGTCCATTCTACAATTTTCCCCCAAAACTCACTAGTCTATATTATTTTCTCCTTCCTTCCTTCCTTCTTCCTTTTTCTGGTTTTCTTTCTTTCTTTTTCTCTTTTTTTTCTTTCTTTCTTTCTACCTTCCTTCCTTTCTTCCTTTGTCTTCCTTCCTTCCATCCTTCCTTTCTTTCTTTCTTTCTTTCTTTCTTTCTTTCTTTCTTTCTTTCTTTCTTTCTTTCTTTCTTTCTTCCTTCCTTCCTTCCTTCCTTCCTTCCTTCCTTCCTTCCTTCCTTCCTTTCTTTCTTTCTTTCTTTCTTTCTTTCTTTCTTTCTTTCTTTCTTTCTCCCTCCCTTCCTTCTTTCCTTGCTTCCTTCCTCTCTCTCTCTCTCTCTGTCTCTTTCTTTTTTTGGAAAATAAGACTACAACTTGCCTTTCTCTAATCTTTTGGTTTTTTCCATTTTTCTATATTTTCCATTTTTCAATAAAAATAATAGTTAACATTTATATAACTTTTACTGTGCCAAGCACTGTGATAAGTGCTTTACAATTGTTGCTTAGTTTGATCCTCACAACAGTTCCAGGAGGTAGATATCATTATTTATTATCCCATTTTGCAGATGAAGACTCTGAGGCAGGTCACACAACAGGACTTCCTGACTCAAGGCCCGGTTTTTTATGTGCTGATTTAACAAGCTGCTTCTGATATCACTAACAGCAGTTCAGCTATCTTTATACTTGTTTTCTTCAGATCTCAGAGATGCTTTTATCTCAACAAGATGACTCTAACTCATCAAGGACAACTAACTTTTATCTTTATATCTTCTGTATACCCGAATATTCATAGAATTTTTTTGTTATATCAAAACAAATAGAAAGTAAAAAGACTCCCCCTAAAAAAAAAAGCTAGAAAGGTGATATAGTTAAATAAATTGAGACTATATGACTGCTATGGAATATTACAAGGGTACTGCAAGGCAGTGCACCAGATAGAATGCTGGGCTTGGGGCTAGGAAGACTCATCTTTGTGAACCCCAATTTAGCCTCAGACAAGTACTAACTGTGTGACCCTGGACAAGTCACTTAGCCTTGTTTACTTCAGTTTCTTCATCTCTAAAATGAGCTGAAGGAGGAAATGACAAGTCACTCCATTATCTTTGCCAAGAATACCTCAAATAGAAACACGAAGAGTTAGACATGACTGGAAAACAAGTGGAATATTATTTGTACCTTAATAAATGACAAATATGAGGAATTCAGAAAAACATGATAAGATTTTATGAACAATGTAGTATAAAGTAAATAGAATCAGGACAATAATTTACAAAATATAGTTACAATATGAGTAAAAATAGTAAAGTGATATCATCAGTGCAAATGTCAGTACTAATTAGGTCAAAGAAAAGATATAAGGAAATGTGTCTATCATTTTGTTGAATATTTGTGAACATTGGGAGTTGGAATAACAATTGATTGTTTATTTCTTGGTGATAAAGGAAGACACACAAGATCATAAGGAAGAAGGGACATTTAGAAATGGCTGTGATGTAATAATAATAAAAGACATACATAACTAGTATTATTTTTAAAAGCATAAAAACACTACCACCACCCCCACATATATCAGTCCATTTAATCTTCTAGAGGACCTTAGAAAGAGAATATTATGTGAGATGCTATTTTTGTTACTTTGATGTAAATCCTAAAAAAATAAAAAAATTTTTACGTGTTTTTTTCCCTTATTGATTAAAAATCCCATTTCTCCTCTGAAACAAAACCTTTCACATGAATTTTTTAAAAACAATTTTCAGTTGGAATGAAAAGAACCAGGGATTTCAAAAAAAATGACATTAAATAATGTCATTAGTGTCAATAATATCATTTAATGACATTAAAAACAAAAACACCAAACCTTAACAAATCTATACTTTTTAGTCCATCTGCTACCTTTAAGAGCCTGGAAGTAGAAGTTGCAACTTTATCCAATCCTTAAAGAAATGACCATGATATCCCACAGCTTAATTCTACAATTATATTAAGATGTTGAAATACCCACATCATCAAGTTCATCCTTGTATCTAACAAAAATTTTCTCAGTTATAATTTTAGACCATTTTTTCCTTGATTTGCCAAAAAACAGAGACCTTGCCTTATTGTCTGGAGGATGATGATTATTGTAAGGATAGAGAACAGTTCACATATAAATATTTTAACTCAATTTGACTTTTAAATTATTATAAAATATGTGATGCTAGGTAGAGTTTTTAGTAAACTGGTTTAGAGAACATTGGCAAAAAAAATGGTAAGTGTTAATGATAATTATCCTCATATTAGCACTTTAACTGAGCACTTTAACATTTTTATTTCCTTAAAAGTTTATAAACTGTAAACATTAAACACATTTCTCAGACAATTACAAAACCAGTAGCAACAAAATAAAAGAACAGTGGGGTGTTTAAACATGGGATACCTTTGGGAATTTATCCTAATTCATTACATTTTACATAACAAAGAAACAGTGGAGTAGAGATTATATAGAAAAGGAAAGTGAGGAAATGATTCTTCTCCAATAAGGGAAGATACATAACTAAAAGTTACAAAAAGAACTATTCAGAAACAGCTAATAATAAGGTCAAACATTTATATAACATTTTAAGTTTTGCAAAATGTTCTACAAATTTTATCTCATTTTATCCTTACTATTAATCTGGGAGGTCTTGAAGACAAAGTTCAATTAAAAAATAGATTCTAGTCTTCATTGGATCCATCTGTGAATTTACCCCATCTATTTTTATTTTGCATGCATTTCCTTGGTATGATTTGTCTTTAATTCACTCTTCTCTATTCTTAGGTCTTTTCAAGATTATGACTGATAAAATACCATATCATACGATGGGTGACATTGCAAGAGCAGTTTATATTGGCCCAAACCGGTTAAGTCACCCTTGCTTCTACCATCAAAAGGATATAAACTTGGGAAATCTCACCATCAGCCCTGGTGAGCCCATCATGCTTAACTCAATGGAAGAAATCAATGGGGAAATGATGGTGAACTGTGGCGTGGTAAGGGACAATCAGAATCATTCATTTAACATACCCTTGTCGCATGAAGGAGAGTTCTATGAGTGTGAAGATGAACATATGTACACCCTAAAAGAGATTGCAGAGTGGAAGATTCCAAAGAGCAGAAAACGGATTGTGAAATTTACAGATATTCCCAATAAGTGGAACTCTGTTTATCCACTCCCCAAGGATTTTAATGGTTTGCTTAGTCTCACACCCATCTATGAAATACAGGCTGTAATGAAATGTAAGTATTTGCTGAGGCTAATATCCTATGAACGTGGGCTCAGTGTACATCAGTATTACTAAGCAGTTTCTAGAATGAACTATAATTTAAAAAAGAATTGCAATAAAAAAACAATTCAAGTATTTATAAATATTAAACTTTGGAAAAGGTAGATATATAAGACTTGAATCTGCACTTATTGATTATTGTTTGGTGAAGGAATCATAATAATATGCAATATAAAGTAGATCTAGATAAATAGGAAAGCAAAATACAGAGTACCATGTTGAAGTAGAAAGTGGGAAAAAAGAATTTTAATTTGAGGCACTGGAGCAGGTATTATTTGGATTGTTTCTAGAAGGCAGGTTGGAATTCAAAAGATTGAAATGGGGCTGAAGAAGGTATTCACTGAAGTGAGAAACATTTTTTAGATTTCTCTTCATATCATTACATCATCTAACTCCATATGATTTTGCTTAAGCTTCCCCTATGCCTAAAATTCACTTCCTCCTCATCCCTACCTCTTGCAATTTCTGGTTTCCTTCAAAGATGTCTTACTTATATTAGTAATACTTCTTACTTACCAGTATCTTACCTAATATAGGTATTTTTCCTATATTAGGTAAGACTTTTCTAATTCTCTACATACTCAACTACTACCATGTCTCTTCCACCAAAATTATTTGTATTTGTTGTTGTTCAATTGTGTTTGACTCTTCATTTTCCCAATTGGGGTTTATTTGGCAGAGATCATTTCCTTATCCGGCTAATCTCATAGATGAGAAACTGAGGCAAACAGGGTTAATTGACTTGCCCAAGGTCACAAAGCTGGCAAATGTCTGAGACTGGATTTGAACTCATGAAGATGAGTTTTCCTGATTAGAGACCCAGCACTCTAACAGCTGTAACACCTAGCTTCCCAACTTAAAATTTATTTTGTATCAAGAGAATATTTTGCATTTGCACATATATGCACATTAGAATATAAAATTAGAATATGATTCCTTTGAGGACATGGGCTGTTTCATTTTGGTTTTATGTCCCTAGAAGCTCACATAGTCAATCAATTAAGTCAATAAACATTGGCAACGAAATCCTGACCTGAAATCAGGAAGATCTGAATCTAAGACTGACCTCAGTCACTTTCTAGATGTGTGACCCTGGGCAAGTCTCTTTTACCTCAGTTTACCACAATTTTTACATCATTAAAATGAGAATAATAATAATAACACATACTTCACAGAGCTGTTACTAGAATACACAGTATGCCAAAAGCAGGAGCCAACTAGAACTAGTTTCTTTATTTAATCAAAAACTTTTAACAAGATTGTTAGCACCTCAAAAATTGGAGAAAATGTGAATATACTGATTAAACCCAAAAGTATGGTTAGTTAACTTTTTCCCAGAGAGCCAGATATTAAAATTTTATCATTATACCCCTGCCTGAATATCTTAGTGACAATAAAAATATTTTACAAATCTTAACAGGCTATATAAACACATGTTATACATCCACTCTATGTCTGACAGTCACTGAGTTAAGACCCAATGATTTTAATATAAAAAATGAAACTACCCTCAGATTCAAGGTTGCATTCTCAAGAAACATAGTTCCTTGAAGACAGAAAGTGCTTAATAAAAGTTTCTTAACTGATTTATATCTAATTACACACATATCACAGTATTCCAACAATACTAGATTGGGCTTTGTTTCCTGAACAAAATCCCTTATTGTCCTGACTAAGGTTTAGTTCATTTCCCTACCTAGAATGCCTAACCCTTTACAATTCAACTTCAATCCATTTGTGAAATTCTCCTCAACTTTCAAGGTCTAACTCAAATAGTAAAGCTTTCCTGAAACTTTTCTTGATCTCTACAACTAGATGTACTCTCCCTCCTCTTATCTTCCATAGACTATAATGTACCTCTTAATAATAAGTGATTTTTATACTCACCTCATGATTTGTGCAATACTTTTATTTACCTTATCTCATTTGATTTTTATACTCATGTAAGGTAGATGCTACAGATATAATTACTTTCATTTTACAAATTGGGAAGCTGAAGCTCAGGGAGGTTAAGTGATTCAACTAATTTGGAACCTAGATCTTTCCTGCTCCTAAGTCCATATGGTACTTTAAGTACCATAATATGTTTCTATTTCTTGTACCTATTTATGTGGCTTTCAGAACTATTTTTATATTCATCCTTAAATTAATATATCATTGCTATTCAGTCACTTCAAACATGTTTAACTCATTGCGATCCCCATTTGGGGTTTTCTTGGCAAAGATACTGGACTTATTTGCCATTTCCTTCTCCTGCTCATTTTATGGATGAGGAACTGAGGCAAACAGAATTAAGTTTCTTGTCCAAGGTCACATAACTATTAAGACTCTGAAGTCAGATTTGAACTTAGGAAAATGAGTCTTTCTGACTTCAGACCTGGAATTCTATTCTAACCACTTGACCATGTAGCTGCCTCCAATAACATATAGTTTCTTTTAAAATCAAGACTACAACTTAGTCATCTTTTTTGTCTTCTGCAACCCTTAGCATATTTTCATGTATACAGTAGGTACAGAATTCCTATATTTATGTCTTCTATCTATCTTCAAGATTTCTAATGTTCTCATACTGGTATTGAGCCTTCTTGCCCTTGAAGAAAATATTCTGATGAAAGTTACCCTAAAATATTATTATTAGTTATAATTTTTTATAGGTTTTTGCAAGGCAAACAGGGTTAAGTGGCTTGCCCAAGGCCACACAGTTAGGTAATTATTAAGTGTCTGAGACCAGATTTGAACCCAGGTACTCCTGACTCCAGGGCCGGTGCTTTATCCACTATGCCACCTAGCCACCCCTTATTAGTTATAATTTCAAAGAAGTCAACTTAAAGGAGAATTGGATAGAGGAAACCTTGTTTGTCTTAAAGGAATAACTCTCTAAGTATAAATTCTTTTGGGACAAGCCTGTTGGTACTTTTAAAATTACCATTGCTATTTTATTCTTGCATAAGTTTGTTGATGATTTCTTGAATATTATTGAAAAAATTTTGAAAAATATAAAATAATTGGTGAGAACATTTTCTGGAGGTTTTAAACTGTGAGAGTGTCAAAAATGTTACATACCTACAATTATTCAGCTAGAATGGATGATACGAAATCTTTTTGAAAGGGGTTATATTTTAGGAAAGTATGAATTTGCCTCAGATAAAAACAGGATTTCATACAAGAGGTTATTATTTAACATTAGAGGATTCTGAAATTACAAGAAAATTTTGCCTAGTGTGGCCAAAGAATGAGGTAATTTCATTAACTGAGGGTTAACAGTGATAGAAAAGTTGAATTAGAAGATTCTTAAAAGTCAAGTAATCTAACTTATCATCTGATGCAAGGTTATCTCTTATGTCTTATTAAGAATATTAATAAAATAAATAATACACATCCCTGCTTTATTAATTGCAGAAGGAGCATAATCCAATCTTCCTTTGATTCAAGGTCTTGTAGAATAATAATTCAGGACATCAATTCACACTATATAGTAATGAAGGTATTGTGATGGTACAAGATATCATTCTAATTTCACTTAATTTAGGATTTTTTAAGGTCATGGCTCTAAAGAATCAAAGGTCTTTAAATCCCATTGAACCCAACCTCCTCATTTACAGTTGAAAAAAAGTGAGTTTTAGAGAATTTAAATGATTTGTCCATGATCACACAAACCAGCAAAAATCAAAGATAGGTTTTGAATTTAGGTCTTCTTAGTTCCAAGTTTTACATTATGCTACACTACCTCTCCAGCTAATTTATTTCTTTATTACATTTACCCCCCTTAAACCAAGGATTACAACTGAATTTGGACTCTTGTGGAAAATGTAAATTTCTTTCTTTGAGCACCTGGCAGGTTTTGGGCTTCAGCATTGTTCAGTAGTATTCAATAAATATTTATTTAACAAGAACTATGATCTAAGAAAGATACAAAAATGAACAACATATTGTTTTAACTCTCAAGGGACTAAAAATCCTGCAGAGGAGATAAGGTATGAATAGGACTGATTATTGTTCAAATTAAAACATGATAAATTTACAAGGTGATAGGAGCTCAAAGTAAGAGAAATATCAATAGAGGTAGAATTTGTGGAAGAAATAGCTTTTGAGATGAGCATTGAAGGTTGGGTAAGATTTCAACTAAATGAGTGGAGTAGTTAGGATATCCAAACATCAGAAATGGTGTCAAAAATTCAGTATATGTACAGTTTATTTTGTCTTCTGAATTCAAGGAGAATGGAGGGCATGAGGGGAAAGGTAGTGTTGCTCATTTGAAGTACCTGAGGAACAGAGATAACCTCACAGTTTTCCTCTACTCATCCTGAAATAGATGGAGAACTAAGTGAATTAGATGGAAACCTTTAACTAGCTGTGAATATTAAGTATGAGCTAAAATATAAGTTAATGGAGGACAATGGAATCTCAAGTATATTAACATAATTAGTACTTTAAACTAAATAACTAATGTTAGAGAACTACTTCAGTTCATTTCCTTATGTTATTATTTTTTGATCCAGTCTTATGATTTCATGCACATAGAGAATTCCCCATGTGGAAACTCTATTCACCTATATAAATCAACAACTTCCTTGAAATTTATAGTTTTAGAGAGCTGCCTGGGGGTAATAAGAGGTCTCTCAACTATATCATCATGTCTCCTACTTCAGATAATTTAGGTGGCATAAAAGTGAAAAATGGCCAAATTGATTCATGAAAAACAATTTCCTTGCACTGGATTCATGTGTCATTAAAGATTAAAAGGCAAAAAATCTCAACTTCATTAATTTGTGCAACCCTTAAGAAAGTATCCTTTTGAGACATGATTCCGTACTATTCATGGGCCCTGTGAGATCTGGGTACTTTAAGAGATAAGTCTTTATCCATGTAATAAGTTTGTTTTATGGCTTGTAACCTAAGACCTATGGGCATTGCCATCTACTCTAGTAATGAGCCCTTAGGACTTCTGGGCTTCCTATCTTTCTTGCTGCTGAAGTTTCCTTTATGCTTCATCTCTCCTGATTAGAGACTGAGCTTTTTTAAAAGTAGGAATTGTCTCAATTTTCCTGTTTGTATCTCCCAGTACTTGGCATAATGCTCAGTATATTGTAAATATTTAATAAATGTCTTTTCATTCATTTATGCCTTTCTCCCATTCTCACATTCAAAATTTCATTTCCAGAATTACATTAGCAATGTGATATATTTGCATAAAATAACAGTTTTGTGGAATCTCAATCTCTTATTCTTCCTTCCTCATCTCCCATTTGTGGCACCTAAATCCCCCTTTTTTGTTCTTTTTTTCTAACAAGTGTAGAAAGTCTCACTAGTCATGATCTTTCCTGTAGCATTAAAGTAGACATTGAGATTTACACTGATGGCTTTTAGAAATAATGAGTAATTCAATCTGCATCTCTTTAATCTCTAACCCATCTCTATAGATTGCATGTTCATTTCTTATTTACATGTGGTTATGGTTTTTATTCTCTGAAATATCTATTATATCCCTCCCTTTTTTTACTTTCATTGCCATTATTCTAGTATAAGACTTCATCATTACTATTAATATAGCTTTCTGAAAGGTATTCCCACCTTTTCTCTCTTTCCCTCCCTCCTCAAATGATTTTACACATTTCAATGATATTCATCTTTCACATTCATGTCTCTGTTATGTCCTAGAATATAAACTATTGATGGGCAATAACCATTTCAGTTTTGGCTCTATATCCACAATGCCTAGCACCCTGCTGGACATATAACTGGTACTTAATAAATGCTTATGAATTGATTAAATGATTGATGACACCAAACTTTATATGAACCCTTCTTCTCTAAAATCCAAATTCTTTTTGACAATCCAGGTCTACCATAAAGGGATAGACATCTATGTTTCTAGGCTTATGTTGAGTCATTTTCTCCCACATATTTTATGATGGAGTCAAACTGGATTCCTCTCTTTCCCTGTTTCCTTTCTTTATATCCCCCAGTTCCTAGCACATGATAGGCAATAATTAAATGCTTATAGACTGACTATCTAATTACCCGACTTGCAATGAGGCTAAAAATTGTGTGTTATTTAATTTTTATTTTTTTCACATGACCTAGTAAAAACTCTCTTCATATAATTAATAAAATTGTTCCAATTTGTAGACAGTGCGGTTGAATTTCTGGCCAATTCAACAGATTTTTTTTTTTTGCTACCAGTTCCTGACATTGCCAAAGAATGCCCCATTAACTATCCTCCACTGTGTGAGAGTGGTGAGTTAAAAATCATGTCAATTTTTACAGTTTTCACAAATCTAATGAAAGAAGAACAGAAGAAACATTTATCAGTTATCTACCATGTGCCTGCTACTTTGTTAAAGGTTTTGGAAATACTATATCACTTGATCTCATTTGAAAGATAGGAGGATTCTTTAGTTCAAAGGGAAAAAAATACTAGACTTGAAGACAAATAAGCTAGGTTCAGTTACTTACTATGCTACTTACTACCTACTTACTACATTTGAATTTGGTTGTGAATAAATATTTTAACTTTCTGGTTCTCAGAGATAAAATAAGAGCATCAGATTATATGACTTCTTCTTTATATCTGGGACCTAGTGTGAAAAATTCATGTTTACATTTGTAAGTGTTGAATGAAACTACATTATTTTTCTTTTTTTAAATTTTTTTTTATTTATTTAAGGCAATGGGGTTAAGTGATTTGCCCAAGGTTACACAGTTAGGCAATAATTAGGTGTCTGAGAACAGATTTGAACTCAGGTTCTCCTGACCTCAGGGCCTGTGCTCTATCCACTGTGCCACTTAGCTGCCCCAAAACGATGCTATTTTTGAACAGTCACCTAAATCTGGGTTATGGTTGATTCTTTCATCAAAGGAGTAGAGAATGAACCATACTTAAGTTAAAAATAATGAAAAAAGAAGATATAATGGGAAGAATATTTAGGATATGTTAAATGTATTCACCTTTCTCAAACTGAAATAAAACTAAAAAGATGAAGCTAGGAGAAACTAGAAGATGTAAGTTATTCATAAAAAAAAATTGAGACTAAGTGGATGTGTTCATGGGCAACTGCCCCATGAAATTCCATTGAAGAGGTAAAAGGAATCTAGAACTCAGCAATTATGAATGAGGCTGATGAATCAATATAAAAGGAGAAGTGAAATGTAACTGGTATGCTTGGCCAATAAAATTCACAGAGCAATTCAAAAATGGAGATGGATTTTATAAAACCAATTTTGAGTGGATAAGCATTGAAGAAATGTTAAAAAAAAGTGAACTCCACAAATATAAGTATTGGGAAAGACTTAAGGAAATGATTTATTTAAAAGCAGAAGGAACTGGAAGTCGAGAGCAACTACAGCACTTGAAGTATAAAGTTATAAAAGCACCTTAGGTAAAATAAAGTACAGGAAAATTCATTTCTTGACTTCAAGAATTAAAGGAGACAAATTCTTCCAGGATTTGTAGCCTAAAATTTTATGGGACTTTAGGGAAAAGATACTAGAATACTAAATGGGGATATACAGTTTAATCAAACCTTGAAGTCTTGGAGGAAAGACCAGGATGAGAAATAATTTTATTATTATAATCGTAAACTTGAAAACTTCAATCAGATTTTCAAACAACAAACTATCAAGAGATTTTAGAACTGGTATGATTTTTTTTTATTAAGGTCATTTTCAGATGCTACATTGGCTAAAAAAAAGTTCTCTTGACTCCTATATAAATCAAACAAGCTTCTTAAGATTCACACTGAGATCTTAAGGTGTTACAAAGGAATATTTGGAAATCTGAGATAGTTTGGTATACCTGAGGACTAAATGAAAAAATAAATGTCTAGCAATTGCTTGGGAAGGATTAATGTGAATAGAATATTTCAACAGATTTAAAAAGAAAAATGATGAAGTTAAAGGACTCTACTTTGTCAAGTGGAATTTTTAAGGCTAGAATCTGTTTTCAAAATGAGAAATTATAATGAAAACAACTTCTATTTATATTGCACTTTAAATATTTTTTGATGTTTGGAAAATACTTTATGTTCATTATCTTCTTTGACCATCACAGTAAACCTGTGGGGTAGTATTACAGATATTATTTTGCCCATTTTAAAGATGAGGAAACTGAAGTCCAAAAAAAGATAAAAGTGAGGAAGTTATCTGAGATAGGGCTTGAATTATAAGACACCAGGTCTAACTTTCTATCCAAAAATATTCTTATTGAACAGGAAAAAAATCCATAATTACCCTGACAGGAAATTTATGAAGTCTGAAATATGGTAAGAAGTTTTCATAGTTCATACAGGAAAAACATTTGTGGAAAAATCACTGTTGTGAATCTCTTCCTTGTTTGCAGTTGTTTTCTCATCCCCTCTTTCAGTCCAACATTTTGAAATTATAGGCAATTTAATTATTAGAGGCTAATGTATAGCTAAAAAGATCAATAGGTGACCCAAAAGAGGACCCAAAGATATTTTAGAATTGAGTTAAACTACCTCAAATTAAATGCTTTGAAGAATCTTATTTGTGAGTTAACCTTTTTTATTCTCCCTTGAGTCAATTACCTTTGTTTTTTACTAAAACCATCTCTTTTGCATATTTCACTGTTATCAATCTATGATCTCAATGAAATAATAGGTATACTTTCTACCCTCATATCCCAACTCACAGTTTATCATCCTATGTAATTTTTGTCCATATCCTCTCACTGATTCTGCACAAAAGCTCATGTCCTGAATGTATGCTTCATTCTTTGGATTTGTTCCTAGCACTTAATCAATATGTTTTGATTGATTGATTTTTGCATTTTGAATATACTAGTTAGTGTAGTATTTGGACTGTCCATCTATTAGCCTTTGCTCTTTCTTCTGGTTACACATTTCCCTAAAGATATCTTTTTATACTATTTCTTGCAAATACATGATTGCTCTAAGTATACTCTAGTCTATTTTTGCCACCCATGTATCTTTTTATTATCCTTCAGAGAAATTACAACTGTGATTTTACTGAGATTTAAGTCTTCCAAGACTTTCAGAGCAATAAAATCACAAAGAGAACATTTTTGCATGTACGGGTCATCCTGTAAAAAAGGCAAAAGTCAGCAGAGATTTAAATTTCACCCCTGATATTTACTATTTGAAATATTTACTAGTCTTACATCTGCCAGATCAAGATAATGGTACTTGAGTTGTTTTGAGAATTAAAAGAGAAGAATAAAGTTTATAAAACATTTTATGGACTATAAAGTGATATATAAATGTCAGTGATTATTCTTATGAAATTCCTGCTATTTTTTAATAAAAATTTTTATTTGTTTTTCCAACAACATGCAATGGTAGTTTTTACCAATGCAATTTATAATTTTTCTCCCTCCTCTCCTCCCCGTGACAGAAATCTGATATAGGCTTTACATTTTTAACCATGCTAAACATAAATTGATTCTGAACGTGTTGTGAGAGAAGCAGCAAATCCAGAAGGAAGAAAGAAAAGATCAGAGATAATAAAATGACACAATACATAAAAATTGAAAATAATAAGCTGGTCTTCATTTAAACTCCACAGTTTCTTCTCTGGATTCAGATGGTACTTTCCATCATAAGTCCTTTAAGATTGTCTTTGATTATTGTTTTGCTGAAATGAACAAGTTCATCAAGGTTGATCATCACCCCTTGTTGTTGGTAGTGTGTATAATGTTCTTCTGTTTCTGCTCATATCACTCAGCATCAATTCAAGCAAGTCTTTCCTTCTTGTTATTTTTTGGTGCTTTCTTCCTCCTCCCCAAAGGGAACAGCTGGAAGAATAAAAAACTACCTATAGCTAAGTTCAAACTCAAGAAAAGAATGCTAAGAACAACATGAAGATTTTTTTAAAAGCTATTTTTAGATAAAGACTGAAGCAATTATCCCCTTGTTTGGGGGAAGGTAATGTAATGTGAATTGTTGACCAAATGCAAACTTATGCATTTCTTATTTTTTCTCTTTTCCAAAAAGGGAAGTCATTTTCATATTAAAAACTGTGAAATAAGGATCTGATAGAGGGAATTGAAGCCCCCAAAAGATGAAAAGTTAGCAAGAAAGGACTTAGTTGCTTTGAATCTGCCTTAAAATTGAGTTCCAGAGTACTGAAAGATGTAGCCATGATCTCAGAACCATTAATGTAGCAGCTAGATGGTGCAGTGGCTAGCCCTAAAGTCAGGAGGACCTGAGTTCAAATGTGAGTTCAGACTAATTATTTGAAATTGGGCAAATCACTCAACTCTGATTGACTCACATCCAGTTTATCTCCAATCATGTCTCTCACCACTACTGGGAAATGAAAATTAAATGAAAGTAGATTTCAGTGCAATATAACAAATACTTCATAACCAACTGGTTATAAACTATGACAAAGCTGCCTTGTGAAAAACTATGAGGTTCATAGACTCCTAACTAAATCTTGGATAGATTTCAGGGGGTCCAATGACTTGGATGAAAAAAAAAGTTATATCTGGGGGCAGCTAGGTGGTGCAGTGAATAGAGCATCGGCCCTGGAGTCAGGAGTACCTGAGTTCAAATCTGGCCTCAGACACTTACTAAATTACCTACTTGTGTGGCTTGTGGCTTGCCCAAAGCCACTTAACCCCATTGCCTTGCCAAAAAAAAAAAAATGTTACATCCTTAGGAACTTCTTAACAGCCTTAGAACAAGTTTGTACAATTTATTTTCTTTGCAATTCAGTTTTTTTGTTTCATTTTATGCATCTCAAAAATTATTCTAAGAAGAGGTAAATAGGCTTCATTAGACTGCCAAAGCAGTCAATGACACAAAAATGCCTGAATTAAACATATTTAAGGAGAAGTCAGATGATCATTTGATAGGAAGTCATTTTGACTAACCATAGTATGCTTGGTCCTTCTATCTTTCATTATCTCTGGAAGTTTGTCCCATGTTCAAGTTCAAGGTTTCCATGTATCTATCCATCTCATGCTCTGCCTTTTTACTTTTTTGCCTTTAATCTTCCCTAATATCAGAGTCTCTTCCAGTGAGTTCTGTTTCATCCTGTGACCAAAGTATTTAAAGCTCAGGTTCAGTATTTGACCTTCCAGTGAATAGTCTGAAATGATTTCTTCATGTATAGGCTGATTAGTGGTTTGACAGAAGATTAGATAACTTCTGAGGCAATATAATTCAAGTACAAAGAACACTGGAGATTAATTCAATTCTTCAATTCTCCAATTTTTAGTTGTGTGGATTTGGGCAAAGTACTTTGCTTCTCTGAGTTTCTTCATCTACAAAATAAAGGTAATATTTATTGATTTTTAAAGAGTTTAAAGAGTTATTAGGAGGATCAGATAAGATAAAAGGAACTTAGAAAAGTATAAAGTGCAGCAATTATACCATGATGATTATTTATGCTGGGAAATATCCTATTCATCCATTTTTCCATTATCATAAGATTACAGACAATAAAAGCAGAGAGAAAATGATTTGTTTTTTAATGCTAAGTCACTGGGATCTTTCATCTCTAGAATGAGTTCTCGAATACTACCCAAGAATTATAAAACTTTTAAGTTAGAAAAGAATCTGAGTCAGGATGACCTATTGCCTAGAAGGTCAGCCTCAGGGTTAGGATGACTGGGGTAAGATACCTATAGGTTATATCATCCTGGACACAGCATGGAACCATAAAGTTTTCTAAGCAATATCATAAGACTATAGGGTAAAAGAAAAGGTATTATTTCATTTATTAGGAAAGGGAGTGTCCTCTCTAAGAGTTCCTGAGATCAATGAAATCACAGGTCTGGTTTCTAACCCAATCCTTAAAAAAAAGTATTTTGAAACATTAATTCTATGACAAAGCTTTACATTAATTCCAAGTCACACAGGGAAATTTGACTCCAGTAGATTGTAAGCTCCTCAAGGGCAAGGATAGATTGTACCTTACACAGTGCCTTTCAATAGCAGATTCTTAATGAATGAATTTTGGATTTGATTGGTTTGTAGACCACTGGAATTAGCATGTTTAACATATTAACAGAAATGAGAGGACTGGGGAAAATTAAGGTTAAGTAAATAGCTTGACTCTACATAAAAATCAAGAAATGTGAATTTAAGAAAGGCATTAACTGTTCTTCCAGTGGGTCAACTTATATTTCTATACTGAGTCAGAAAAAAAAAATCAACTTCAGAGAATTAATTAAAAATAAAATCCATATAATTTTCAATTTTATATATATATATATAAAATGATTGAAGTCTGTGCCTATAAGTTGGTTTCATATTTATCATTATATGTGTACGTGTGTATAAATTATATATACACATGTGTACATATAATATATACTCACATATAACATATACACCTTTATGGATATATATTTTACCTTATAAAAACCTTGAATGTTTCATTTTTCTGAGAGTTTAAGTCACATGTAGCATTATGTCTTTGGGGGGGAGGTGGGGATTTTGCTATTGCTCAGTCACTTTTCAGTCATGTTTGGCTCTTCATGAACCTGTTTGGGATTTTCTTGGCAAAAATATTGGAGTCATTTGCCATTTCCTTCTCCAGCTAGTTATATAGATAAGGAAACTGAGGCAAACAAGGTCAGTGACTTAACGTCACAATTAATACATGTCTGAGGCCAAATTTGAACTCAAGAAATGAGTCTTTTTGACTCTAGGTGGGGAACTCTATTCTTTGCACCACCTAGCTGTCCCCAAATTCATTTTCTCTCTCTCTCCCAGCCTTTTACTTGTGGTATTAATTGCTGTAATAAGACCACTTTATGTTAACTCAATTAGTCCAGTTCATTATAACTCAGAGCTAATAAGGCCAAAATCAATATTTTAATATTAGCCTTGTTGAGTTATAAAACCACAGTCTCTAACTTTAGACTAAGAATGCTGTTGCTCAGAGGTGTGCTGTGGTCACAAGAATCTGAGTGAGATATTTTAGATGAATGATTGTATGTTTTTTACCAGTACTGAGAAAAATAACTCAAGGTATAGGTCTCAATGACAGCTCAGTATCATTTTCTTTGTTATATAATGTTATCATAAAATTGGAGTTAGAAAATAATTTTATTATTATTATTATTATACAGAAACAGTATTGTTGTCTATGTAAGATAGCATCAACATTATTATTTTATAGGAAAGTAGCTTTTTTTCTAGATCTTACTCGATGTAATTGATGTAATTCACATCTATTTTATCCATGGGAAAACTCAGACTCATACTTGCTAAATGGCAAAAGAAAGTTCATATCAAGTTCATGATTGAATCGAGAATGGAATTGACTCCGGGGGCAAAGTCCTGGTTTTTTTGACTCTCTTGTCAATATTCATGTCAAAATTCTGAGACTCAAAGTCATCTTTGCAACAGCAGATTGACAGAGTAGCTGTGAACTATTAAAAATATAATTGAGGTCTGTCTGGGATCTTTTTCTGCATTTAAATGCTTATATTGTGGGACTTGGCAGTGATACTCTTCATCATAAAGTAGTTTTTGGTGGGTCTGTCTTAGGTTTTGGGGAGGTTATTTGCTAATGTTTCCAAAGGATTGTAGAATTTAGAGCTACAAGAGATCACAGAGATAATTTTATCCAACTCCCTTATATTCCTAATGAGGAAACTAAGACACAGGAAGGTTAATTGATTTGATTAAGATTATTATGGAACTTGGTGATTGTCAGGGTAGTATTTTTACTTGGGTTTTCTTCCTCCACAGACTTTGTTTCTAATAAAGTATCAGCAGATATGGACCTGGTATAATGGAAAGAGAGTTGTCTTCTTGAGGCAGGGGACCTGAGTTCAAAATCCTTCAATAATGATCATTATCTGGGTGGCTAAACTCCCTAGGAGCAAGTCTTCTCATTTGTCAAATGAGATAGTTGGACTAATTGACTGCTCAATTCCCTTCCAGATTTAGACTTTTGTTATATGTAAGGCATTTATTTTTAGAAACATGAAATTATATAAATATGTAAATATGTATGTATTTATGACAGGGTGGGGAGGGGGGGAGAGAGAGAGAGAGAGAGAGAGAGAGAGAGAGAGAGAGAGAGAGAGAGAGAGAGAGAAGATAATTGTATGTGGGAAGTACACTAACGATATAGCATTACCAAAAATAATGTGGCTAGGTCAAATTTAAGCACCTTTTTTTTTCCTTTTCAGTTCGAAAGGATATTGTTCGCATCCTCTCTGACCTTGATGTGGAAGTTAAAGACATAACTGACTGTTACGATGATCAGTGTTTCCTTCAGCTTCTATCCACTGGAGATATTTTTGAAAAGACTAGTAAGGAATTCCCCATGGCAGTTGAAGTGATAGAAGGACCTCAAGGGAATCCTTTGGCCAGTGGCTTATTGCAACCTGGGAAAACCATTGTCATCCACAAAAAGTACAAGGCATCCAGGATCTTAGCTTCAGAGATGAGAAGTGATTCCCCCAAAAGGCATTTCTTGATTCCAACTAGCTATAAAGGTAAATTCAAGCGGAGACCTCGAGAGTTCCCTACTGCCTATGACCTGGAGATAGTGAAGAGTGATAAAGAACAGCTCCATGTGGTAGCCACTAAAGCCTTTGATTCCCCTTGTGAGGAGTTGTCGTCTGTGTCTGTGGGGGACCAGTTTTTAGTTCAGCGCTCACAGACCAGTGAAGTTCTGTGTAAGGGGATCAAAAAGGAAGTAGGTGTTCTGGCTTGTGAAAAAATCCTCAAAAAGGCCTATGAGCCTGTTCTTTTACCTCTGTGCATGGAAGGCGGCTTCATAGAAGTGATTCATGACAAGAAGCAGTACCAACTTTCCAAGCTGTGTGCTCAGTTTCGCTTGCCTTTCAATGTCAAGGTCTCTGTGAGGGACCTTTCTATTGAAGATGACATTTTGGCTGCCACACCTGGTCTGCAGTTGGAGGAGGAGATCACAGACTCTTATCTGCTTATCAGTGACCTCTCTAACCCCAGTGAAAGCTGGGAGATTCCTGTCAATCGCTTGGGCATGTCTGTCCAATTGGTTAGCAACACAGTTGATGTCATTGATTCATTTCCAATCCGAACCATTGTAGAAGAAATCAGTGAAGAACAGTATTATATGATGAGGAGGTATGAAAACCTAGCCTTACATCCACCACCTCGGCCCCCCAAAAAACCCTCCATAATGGAAAAGAAAACAAATTTTCCTGCTCCTTCCAAGATAAATATCATGGTTCCACCAAAGTCTCCCAAGGTAGGCCTTTGTTTCTTTAACTTAGCCCTTGAAGCATCTACTTGAGGAGACTTCATTGCAGATCTTTATTGAATTTATTTTTTGCTTACTTGCCTTTTCTTCTTGCCATATTTGAAATGAGGCTTTACGGGCTACATTAAAGGAATGGGCCCCTACAGAGCGTAAGCTGCTACAGCATACTTAAGCATGGGATGTTGTGTGAGGTTTCTGCTGAATTAGGAGTAACAGGGAAGGAATTTGTATATAAGGACTCAATTTGCCATTTCAATGGTGGTTTTGGTAATTATGAGTGTTTTATAAGGTAGCTTAGCAGCAAATCAATTTCATTCTGGAAGCACTGAGTGTTTTCATCTAGGTAGTGTAGCTTTAATACTTTATCTAGGAAATGAGCATACAATAAACTCCACTGCTTTTGGGGTAGCTGGTAGCATAAGCAATAACACTTGTCTTCATTTTGTTTTATGTTCGGAAAGATGGAAAATGGCTTGGCGAAACTATGTGCAGAAATGGGAACAGCATCTGCCCACATTCTGTCTATCTTAGCCAGAGCTGTTATCATTCGCTCTTCCATTCAAAAACAAAATCAATAAAATTGCAGACAGTTTGGGATCATTAGAGTCAATAGAGCCATCAACAACTTAAAGACTTTATACTGAAGCAGCTTCATTCTTCTCTGAGCTAGCTGCCCTTTGGTTGCTGCCTGGATGCAAGTTGGAAAGAATTTGATCTTTTGTCTATCATGAGAGAGATTGGTATCCACTTTGAGACTGCAGAGGTGTAGATGGGGAAGAGAGCTTTGATATGGCAGATGTAGAAATAGTGTTGAAGAATAAGACAATTAGCATGACAAAGAGATGGGGGATGTTTAAGTATCTAGATACTGTAACACATTTAAAATCGATTGCCAAGATTAGATTCTGATTATATGTAGGAGAGATCTACATTGGATTTATAGACTCCTCTTGTGAAAATTGAATCTGTAGGAATTTTCTATGCTTAAGATTGTTAGGTGGATTCCTTACTGGGCTGACAGTTTTGTTCCAAAGATTGCTGATTTAGGGATTATTGTTAAACTAGAGAGGGGTCTAATGCCTGAATTGTTATCAATTATTTGGTTGAACACAAAGAATGAAGGCATGCCTATCAAATCCATAGATGATAAAACTAAGAGAGAGTTATAGGCTGGCTGATAGAAACTCAAGATGACTTCACTCAGAATTATAAACCAAAATCAATAGTAATTTTCAGTAATAAATATGTCAAACATTTCATTTTAAAAATCTGTCAAATGTATATAGGAGGGAAGTGCCTTGATATCTATTCATATTAAAAAAATTTTCAAATTTAAAAGGACTGATGAATTTTAAAAAACTAAGACCTGTGATTTCATTGGAATAAAGAAATCCTAGTATGGAAATTCCCTTTTCCAAAGCAGAACTTTACTTGTTCTGTAATCTATAATCTTAGGATGATTCCTGGGGAGGTTGAATGCTTTTTCCAAGATCACTCAGAAAAAATGTGTCATAAGTAAGACTTGAACCCAAGTCTTCTCGACTCTATTAACTATTTTACTGGGAGAATGAAAAGATACTACCATAAACTGTCTTTTTTTATGTAGTACTAGTTTTGTACAGATTAAAGAAGGTAATTCACATTGCCCTGGGTGCTAACCAAACAATTTCTGTAGTCCTAATGAAAAAAATCACAACAGCAACAATGATATCTAGTATTTATACAGTGCTTTAAGGTTGTAAAAGTGCTTTAGAGAAATATTATTTCTTTCTATCCTCACAACAACTCTGAGAACAGGTATTATTATTATCTTCATTTTATGGTTGAGGAAAAGGAGGCGGGTAAATTAAGTGACTTGCCTGGGATCACAACACTTGAAGTGTTTGAGGCTAGATTAAACTCAGATCTTTCAGGCTACAGGTCCAGTGTTCCACTGTACCACCTGGCTGTCTGAATATTATGTCTACTTTTGGGGGGGAGGTGACCACATAACTTATTAGTTATTAACAGTTTGTTCTTAATTTATGATACATAATTTTGCATTTGTTTACAAAGCAAATTATCTACCAACTCCCATGGAAGACAATGTATCTTGTAATTTTGTTAAGAGAAAAGATGTTTTCAGTATTTTTTCTTCCTAAAAAGCTTAGCATTCTAGTTCCAAGCATAATACCTTAGGAGAAATTTTAACTATATGGAGTGGGAAGTAGAGGAATAGTAGAATTGTAAATATATATATTTCACTTAAGAGTGAAAACAGGAAAGGGGAGAAGAAGCCTAGAGGGCAGAATGATCATGAGTACAAATGCAGGAGAGTGATTTAGCTGTCATTCCAGTGAACTTTGAGAGAGAAGGTGAGCCTAACATTGTAGTGCCATAGCAATAGGATGAATGTGAGAACTACATATGATAGAAGTTAGTCACACTGAGGAGGAAATCCAGATCCTTCCTATACTCCTCTATGCAAGTATCTAGAGCATCTTTTGCCTCATACTTTTATTGCTCAGGATGGTAAGAACTCTTAAAACATCATAAAGATCTAAAGAATAATAGAAAAAGGAGGGAATTTAGAGGTCATCTAACCAGCATTTATATTTTATGGCTGAGGGAACTGAGACTCAGAGAGATAAAATGACTTACTGGAGGTAATGCTGTAAATGAAAGAAGGATGTAATAATGGGGATTTCTTTTGGGTCTGAATTGGCTTATATTTCTGCTGAAGTACCTTCCAACTCTCAAATCCTGTGATTTGGGGAAGGGAAATAAACCAGATCCTTTGACTTTAAAAGCTTGGTATACTTGCTATTATGTAAGAGGAACAGTTGGGTGGACTGAAAACACTTAGTATGTAGGGGATAAGAGGGGTATGTAGTAGTTGTCTTCAGATATTGGAAGGTTACATCCTTTGGATGACCTTCATTGCATTGAACCAGGACTAAAAGTCAAAATAACAAGGAAACAAGGCATTCTTACAATTCTTAGAATTTGTTATCACCAATTGAATGAAATGTCTTACAAAATTTTGAGCACCCCATCTCTGGGAAATATATCCTTTAAGAACTGTGAATGGCAAGTTTGTTGATAAGCTTCCTTTTGAAGAAATTTGCTAGAAAAATCAACTACATGTAACAGGAATATTTAGAAAACTTGGAATCTTTAAAAAAATTATTCCTCCCTTACAACATGCATGCTCATATACACAAAAATACATGTTTATGTTTGACTTTATTGGAATTATAATAATACATACTTTCAACATAATGGGAAAAACCATTTTAATGTGCTGTCTGCTCCCAGAGAAAGTCATTTAGAGAAAAAGCTTAGAATTTTGTATCACATTATGAGGGCAATTTTAAGTATGGAGATTTTTTTCCTCCCATCTTTAGGTAGTCAGCTTTTAAGGCTTCAAACTCACTCAGCACTTTAAAATGCCTCATTACACACTAAGAAGAGAGCTTCAGTTACCTCATTAATAGAAGTTTACTTTTACCTTTCGAATGGGTTGTTAAACTTATTAGATCATTTCTTATGTTATTAAATTATTGGGCAGATATATGGGAGATCTGAGTGTAGGAGTATCTAAAGAGTACTGAGCTCTGGTCAAATTTTTATCTTACATTATTTATGTTATCTATTTCAGTGCTTCACAATTCATAGAAACATAGAATTATAAGAGACTTTAAAGGTTATTGAATCCATACTCTATAGTATCTCTGGCAATTTGGACAGTCATCCTTTCTGTGAAGATCTTCAATAAGAGAAACTAAGACACTTTCAAGGGCAGCCCATTTGGGTAATGCCAATTACACTGAAGAGGAGCAAATAAACAAAATAAAACAAAGAAAAAAAATTCTTTGATGTTATAAAATAGATGAGCTTTACAGTATTTTTTTTATCATGTTTTAGATAAGGTTTCAGACTTTATTTACTATGTACAACTTTCATTTGAATCACATTTAAATCATTTTTTTATATTCATTTAAATGAATAACTTTTGATGGTTTGTTATGTTTTCCCTGTATACCTTCCCTTTTGGGGGGGTTCAACAATAGTCTGCTGTAGTGTTTAGACTCTTCTTGTCTAAACATTATTTTTCCTTTGTTGAGATTTCTTGGTAGAAACATTCATTACCTGTGTTCCTCCTGATCACAACTAAGTTTCCAGGTCAGAAGTCCAACTATGAATTCAAGAAATAGAATCTGAGTGATTCATTATGTTCTATCACATTATGGACTTTGAGAGTAAAAATTTGTTGAAAATTTTGTTCATTTTAAAAACTAATTTTAGAGACAACTTATCTGCTTCAATTTCCTCAAATGTCAAAAAGATCTTTGTCAGGTCAAATCTGACCCTGACACTTAATTACCTAGCTGTGTGGCTTTGGGCAAGCCACTTAACCCCATTGCCTTGCAAAATAAACTAAAAAAAAAAAAATCTTTGTCAGGAAAAGAGGGAAGGAAGGAAAGATGGAAGGAAGTTTTTATTAAGTGCCCATTAGACACAGGCAAATATTTTCTCATTTGATCCTCACAGCAGCTTTGGAAAGTAGAATCTGCTATATCCCCTTCCTCCCTCCCTTCCTTTCTCCCTGCCTCCCTGCCTGCCCTCCGGCCTTCATTCCTGCCTCCTGCCTTCCCTCCTTCCCTCCTTCCTTCCTTCCTGACTGCCTTCCTTCCATCTTGTCTTTCTTCCTCACTTTTCCTTCCTGAATTTGATGTTGGCATTTTAATTTTATTCATTATTCTTTAAAACATTAACCTTTTACTTCATCGCTCAAGTGAGTCTATATTTTGTGGGGGGAAGTGGTATTCTGTTTACTCTTAAACAAGAATATTTTATTAATGTATAAAAAATTATTTGTACAAAAAAAGAATAAATATTAAAAAATTAATCTTTCATCACTTTCTATTACTTGAGCACTTATAAACATTCTCTTAGAGCATGATTCTTAGAAATGTATCTTTTTATTTTTTGTGATTTATTTTTCAGATAAAGAAGATATGCATAATTTCTATTGCCTTGATATTTTTTTCATGAAACTAAGTTTAATGTACAAAAAAATTATTTTTTTAGGTCTAGTGGCTTACTTCCCACTTGCTTTCCTTTAATCAATCCTTTCCTTTGATACCAATGTTTTTAATATAGTGGGGGGTTTTTGTATCCTTGTTCATAAATAAAACATCAGTATTTAGTCCTCTCATGTTGTAATCCTGAAAGATACAAACCCATTTAGATTATGAGATATATTCTGTGACTACTTTTTCATGTCTTAATGAAAAGTTCAATGGTTTGAATATACCCTCTTGCAAAGAAGCTATCCTTTTATGTGCTAAAAGTTAACTTTGAATTTCAGATGTTAAGATCATGAATTATTTAAAAAAGGACATGAAGATAGAAAGGTTACTTCAAATGGGCAATTACTACCTTGTTATTCTACCTTGTCATGTAATCTCATTGTTAGATTTTGAATCAATTCAATCTTAATTCAGGTAAGATTTTCATAGGTTGAAAACAGGATGTTTTTTGTTTTGTCTTTTTTACTTTGTAAAAATAAGGTGTATGTTGATAATTCCAATTTTTAGTATATGTGCTGCTGAAGCGAGCACTGTACATTGATAATTGAGAAAGTATGTTTGGAAATGAAGAAAATAGATAATATATTTATTTAGCAAAATAACCAGTTATTGAATGATGTCTTTGTCTCTTTGGGTCACAGGAATAGGGAATTTAACTTCATTTGACCTGACTATTCCTGCTAGCTATCATTTGATAACCCTTGACCTTTCAGCAGAACTCTTTGAGAAAGTCTAGGACCCTCAATTTTTCTTACTTGCTTCTGAACCTTTTGCAATCTGATTTTTTTGTCTCATTCAAATGAAATAACCCTCTCCAATGCTATCTTTTTTTACTAAATCTAATGGATTTTTAAAAATTAATCTTCATCCCCCTTGATTTCTCTGAAGCATTTGTTGCTACAAATCACTTTCTCCTCTTGAATACTCTCTTTTTTCCTATTTTCCATGACAATGATCTCTCTTCCTTCCCTCTCTACCCACCAGACTACTTTTCTGTCTTTCCTAAATCTTTATCCATGTTATTGCCCCCCCCCCCAAATCTATCAATGGCCCCTAAAGGTCTGCCCTTGGCCCTCATCTCTTTTTCCCCTCCATCCTATTTCAGCTCCCATTGGTTTAAATATTATCTTTATGATTCCCAGATCCATCTATTCAGCTCTAGTGTCTCTGTTGAGCTGTAGTGTCACATCACTAATTGCCTTTTAGACTTTTCAAACATATAGACATATCAAACTCAGCATATCCAAAATAGAACTGTCCCCTCTTCCCAACATCCCTATTACCATTAAGAGCATCAAAAACTTCTTAATCACCCAGGCTCACAATCTTGGTACAATCCTTGACTTACCCACTGTTGCCAAATCTCATAGTTACTAGCTTCGTGACATCTCTAGTATTTATCTTTCTCTCTCCTATCATCATTTATCACCCAGACTATTCTAATATCACTCCAAATTGTCTCCTTACCTCAAGTTTCTTCTCATTCTCAAGGATCCTCTACTCAGCCAACATGATTTTCATGTCAACTCCATGTGAAAAGAGCTTCAGTGATTCCCTATAACCTCCACAATCAATCAAATAGCAAGACCTCTGTGTGACACTTAAAATGTCATAACTTGGAGCTTTCTCCATTTCCATATACTTTATGCATTACCTCCACAATCCAGTTACAGTGGCCTAGTTGCTGTTCTTTGATTAACATGCTGTCTCAAGGGGCAGCTAGGTGGCATTGTGGATAGAGCACTGGCCCTGTAGTCAGGAGGACCTGGGCTTAAATCCAACCTTGGCCACTTAATAATAACCCAGCTGTGTGGCCTTGGGCAAGTCACTTAACCCCATTGCCTTGCAAAACCAATAAAAATTTTTTTAAAAGATACTCCATCTCTTATCTCTCTGCTTTGAAACTGGCCATCCTTCATGCTTGAAATGGTCTCCTCTTTCCCCTACTCCCCACCTCATAGCTTCCCCTACTTCCTTAAGGACTCAGCAGAAATTTTACCTTCCACAGGAGGTAGTCCTCTAATACTAGCATCTACAAGGTGCAAACATTTGAGAAAACAGAACTAGAAACAAAAATCATATTTAGCATATTCCTGAGATAATTTACAGTATTACTGAACAGGTTTATGTCTTAGTCTCGTCTGCCATAGAGCACAAAAATAAGAATTTCAACCTAGAACACAAAACAAAATCCAAATACTGATTTCTCATTACCCTTCCTCAACCATATCATTTTTTATTATTGCTTTACAATGTATAAATTATGTTAAAGTAAATGTAATATTCAATATTGAGGGGTCATAGACAAGTTGCATTTATATTTTTGAATTTACCATACTACATGAATAAAACAACAATAAATTTCCATGAGAAAATATATTTTGAAAAGTAAATTGTTAGAAAGTTTTTTCTCCCTTTATATCTACCCTCAAACTATCTGCAACTTCCAATCATTGTTCCTAGGTTTAACTCAAGGTCAAAGATTGTCTTTTGCCTTTCTGTATCTCCTTCAATTAGTAGAGGCCCTGGTACTTAACAGACCCTTAATAAGTGCTTCTTCACTAACTAGGGGAAAGCAAAACAGACTATTTTTTTTCTTTCCTCAGAAGTTCTTCAAATAACCCCATGCTCTCCAAGAATGGATCCTTCCCTTCTAATGTCCCTATTTCCATCAAAACACTTGGTCTCCAGTCCCCTCAACAACCTGACCCTTTTTTGCTGGCCTAACTCCAAATAAAGTAATTCCTAAAATGTGTCATAATACTGAAATGAATACAATATTCTAGACATTATCCTAGGGCAGAGCACAGTAGGATGATAATCTCCTACCTTCTAGATACTGTGTCTTTCTTAATGTGATGTATGTCCTTTGCTTTCTAAGAAGACCATGACATCAGGGAAGTGATGCTATGATAAGCACTTGAATTGGATTTGGAGGGGGGGTGCTATGCTAAGTCACCAGTCTCACTTTCTCCTCCAGCAAGCATCATGTGGGTCCAGTGGTCAGATATGAATCAGGACAACTGGAGATGGTCCTAAATGGAAGACAATCAGAATTAATGACTTGCCCAAGGTCACCCAGCTTTTAAGTGTCAAGACTCTAAGACTGGGTTTGAACTCCAGTTCTCTTGACTCCAAGACCAGCGCTCTAATCACTGTGCCATGTTGTTGGTAGCTTAAAATCAACTTATCCTTCTTTTTCTTTTGATCCCATGTCACATGATTGATTTTTATCAGCACACTAAAATTCCCAGATATTTTTTCACACAAAATATTTTCTAGTCAGATCTTTCCTATCCAGTTCTACTTAGATGAAAAATATAAAAACAAGCACAAGACTTTATAGTTATCATTTTAAAATTTCATCTTATTAGATTGAATTCATCAGTGTAGCCTTTTTTGGATACTAAGTATATGAGCCAAAGACAGAATATCTCTTTCAGGTGGGAATTTCATAAGCATACATTTATGCTTTCATTCAAATAAATGACAATTATAATAATACTGGTAACACAGAACCAAACACAGAGCAGAGACCCCCTTTTTAGATGATGCCTACTCAATGTCATATCTTTAACCAGTTCTGAATCCAGTTTCTCCATCTTGTCCATAAAGATCATATCAGAGATTATCAAATATTCTTCTGAAATCAATTTGTACTATACCTAGTGCATTCTCCTGATTAACTAGGTCAGCAGGCCAATAACAAAAGAAAGAAGGGACAGCTAGGTGGCATAGTGGATAGAGTACCAGCCTGATTCAACTCCGACTTCGGACACTGTGCTTGTATGATCTCAGGCAAGTCACTTAATCTCATTGTCTCAAATA
Organism: Macrotis lagotis; assembly: GCF_037893015.1. NCBI lineage: Eukaryota > Metazoa > Chordata > Mammalia > Peramelemorphia > Peramelidae > Macrotis > Macrotis lagotis. The sequence continues at coordinate 135,209,394 of NC_133662.1, read as the reverse complement.
AATAAAAATTTAAAATATATATATATATAAAGAAAGAAGATAGTCTATTCTTTTTCAATGAAACCATTCTGGCTCTTGATTATCATTATTCCCCTTTCTATGTACTCACAAGCCATCAATTTAATAATAATTATAATATAATAGGAACAATAGTCAATATAATATAGACTTTGCTAGGAGCTCATCAGTCTCAGTCAATCTTTTGTATGTGCCATCTTTTCATTTTTTTTTTTTGAAAATTTAAAGATATTCTTTTGGCACTTCTATTTTACATGACTTTTTGAAGATCAATGACAGTAGTTTGGTCAACATGTCTTCATTCTGAAATTCTTTTTGAACTGAAAGTTGTATTTCATTCAGGACTGGTTACTTGGACTCAATGAAAACAGCTGGGGACTTTCTTAATGTTACTTCACTTATTTGGGGTTTCAAGTTAATCATGTTTTTGTATCCTTTTCAGTCCAAAGATCATTCTTGGTGGAAAAAGAAGCAAGATAAAGGATAAGTAATTTTACCTTCTTTTTGTTATCTGTTATCATCAGTCCATCTCCCCAGAGCAGTGGTTTTTATCTCTTCCTTAATCTTCCTTTAGCCCTAGTTTTGGTATTCTTCACCAGTTTCATCTCATTCTGAAGCCTTCTAAAACTATTATTTCAGGATCATATTACTTCTTTGTATTCATTCTAGTATGTCTGTGCACCCATCTTTTATGTGACTTAAAAAAAAGTTAGTTTATTAAAAATTTCTATGGTATTTTTTTAGATATCTCTTCCCTTTCTCATCAGAACCATTTGTTTGTTAATTTAGAAAGTTTTAGAAATTTAGCTGAAACATAATTGGAGCTTTTCCCAGGGTGCCAATGTCTGAAGGGTAGTGTTATAAATGAATGAAAGAAAAACATGTTGAGTGAGAGATTTTTATTCATGAATCCTGCAGGATACGGGTACCTCACCTGGTGTGAGGCACCAAGTAGTATTCGAACATCAGGTAATTTATTGTCTTTAGAAATGTTCTCCTCCCTCTTGGATAGTCATAGGCTCTCAGAGTTTGAGTTACAATCTAAGAGGTCTAAGAGGTCCACCCATTCCATGACATGCCCCTAATATGACCCCCCCTCACATCATACAAAGCATGATATACTGATGAACTCCAATCTTCACAGGGGGTGTGTGGGATAATATTAAATTACCTAATTGCACAAACTCAGTTGCATTAGGTTAAGATCTCTAGGTCATTCCTTACAGGTTAAGAACCTGTCTTGGGTTTGCCATCTCTGGAATGGGATTAGGAAAACTCTCCCAGTTTTGAGATTGGCTGGGCCATTCCCGCTTTGTAATGGAGTCCCTAAGGGCTCCCCTTCATACCCTGTAAAGACCAACACCCTACATTCCTCACAGTAGACATGCTTCATTTCTTTGTTGATTTTGTGGCTCAATGTAGTCCTTAAGGAGTACTGTACCCCAGCCCTGCTATACCATGTCTCCTGCCTGTGTTACTTCCTTTTACCTTCCTGATCCTTCTGTAGGTGAAGATTATTATCCATACTGGAGGGGCTGAATGAAGATTCTTGTGCAATGTTGCCACTAATGTTTCTTGGGTTCTGTTCTGCCCCGCAAAGAGTCGCAACTCAGACTCAGGAATGCAAGTTTTTTGGAAAGAAAAATAAAGATTTATTAAAGGAAGTTACAGCATATTAAGAAAGTAATAGAAAAGTTTAAAAAGAGCTTAAAGAGAAGATCTCCTGGATTGCTGATTAAATTGGCCAGGCCAGCTGGCCAGAATTCAGCAGGAGACTGAAAGGTAAAAAAAAAAAAAAAAAGACCAGCCCCTCCCTTGGATCTCCTTAAATTCTCTCCCAAAGTCCATGGGAGGGGGTGGTGAGCTGGGAATGACCCAAGTTCCTCATTGGAGATTTTGCCTCTTGGGGAGGTTTTGGGTGGTCTTCCAGGGCCTGTGCTCCCAGGCTGCCCTTCAAAAAACAATGTAACCCAAAGCAGGTTGAAAGTCAAGGCCCTCAGGTGTGGCCTAAATTAGATGATAAAGGAAGGAAGATTCCCTTTACAATGCAAACAAAAGATTTACAAAGTTTGTCTCCAACTGATCTCATCACTCCCATGCCCAGGTTTCTCAGTTTCAGTAGGATAGTCATTTCCTGGTGTAACTGCACCTGACCAGGGCAAACTATCCTCTGTGCCTCCCCCTCCCCTCCCTTAACTAAATTTAGTCTGGGTGCCAGAATTCCTAGTTATGGAACTGAAAAGAATTTATTTGAAGAGGTTAAAGAACAGGAGACCAGTTAGCATAGAAGACTAGGGACTAATTTCATATCTATCTTAAGGTTTTTTTTTTGAAGGATTAGGTTAGCATGAGATAAATAAATCACCATATTCACATTTGAAAATGATTGAAATAGCAGGGATTTAGGATAGCTTTCCCCCATTTTAGTAGTGTTTTTTTGAGGCATAAAGAGGGATCATACTTATTGATCTAACTGGGTTTTTTTGATAGTATGTAAAAAGTAAATGAAGCCTCGCTGTTACCCAGAGTTTCTGAGTTGGTTTGGGTTCTAAGAAACAAAACAGAATATGCAAGAGTTCCAAGTAATCAATGAAAATTAGGAATTTTAGTTGAGTAGAAAAACAATGAATTTGACCGCAAAGGACCCAGGTAGTCATCTCAACTCTGTCTCTTGTTAATATTGGGAAAGTCACATAACCCCTCTGTGCCTCTATTACCTTATCTGTAAAATAAGACATTTCACTAGATGACCCCTTAAGTCCTTTCCAGCTCTCTCTCTCTCTCCCTGATCCTTTGATTTATGGTCCTGTGATTTTGAATGGCCAGTTCAAGATTAGAATTTGTAAAGTTTTATAAGGGCCCAAAACCTTCAAATAGTATATTCAGGAATACAGGGGCTGATAGAATTCCTTTGGTTTCAGAGACTGTGCTTAATGAATAATTCAGTTATTCTTTCAGGAGAAAAGGAATGCCAAAATACCAGACTGCATTAGCTATAAGGAAAAATATGTTTCTGATAATGATAGTTGTTTGTCCATCTAAAACCTCATATCTGCCTCTATGAAAATTTTGCAGAACAAGATAGATACTTGTCTGCTTGGGGAAAGGAAAAAAAAAAGGTTTGCATGATACAGTCTGAAAATTAAGAGTCTGGATTGGATCAAGGAATCTCCAACTCCAGCCCAGAGGCTCACTTGGCTGATTTTAAACTCCCCTTTGTTTAGATGAATATGTAATCAGATGAACAAGTCTTTGTGAAGAAAAAACAATGATTTTGATGGTATTTGTACAAATAGATGAGTACTATAAATTTAAAATAGATATATGGTGTGAGTTTGAGAATACCAGTTGACCCAGCAAAATCCCTTCCTGGCTGATGTAATAAACAAACAGTAAGTCCACTCAGGATCTGAATATCTACAATTTTACTTCTGCTCATTACCAACATTTTAAAGGGTAAATGGGAGTCAATTCAAGAAGCATTTATTTAGATCCAAGTATGTGTCACATGCTATTAAAGCTGTGGATGCAAAGAAAGCTCCCCTCAAAAGAACCCTTCCTTCTCTAAAAGAGTTCAAATGGGAGAACAGTTTAGTGGAGAGACAATATGCAAAAAATTATGTATAAAGAAGATATGTGCAGAAAAATATTGGAGATAATCACAGAGGAAAGGCAGTAGCATTATGGGGGAATGGATTTTAGCTGAGACTTGAAGTCAAGAAAACCAGGAAATAAAGATGAGGAGATAGAGACAGTGAGCCTACTTGGAGTTTGGAGACTGATAATGTTGTGCCAGAAACCAAAAAAGAAAGGCATTCACTGAATCTTGAAGCATCCATGGGAAAATAAGGATTAAGAGGCCTAGTAGGAGACAGGAAAGGGCAGAGTTAAAAGGGGTTTTAAAAAACAGAGAATTTTATATCCTGGAGTTATATTTATATTTTTAAATATTACATATATTATAGGAAAGAAATAAGCATTTATATTTTTCTTGTTCAATCATTTTTAGTTGTGTCTGACTATAACTCCAACTACAGTTGCCATTTTTGGCAAAGATACTGAAGTGGTTTAACCATTTATTCTCCAGCCTTTTTTTATTGATGAGGAAACTGAGTCAAATAGGATTAATTTTCTTAGCTGGGATCACACAGCTAGTAACTCCTGAGGCTGGATTTGAACTCGGGTCTTCCTGACTCTACACTGGGTACTCCTTTCATTGTGACACCTGACTGCCCAAAAGCATTATTGTGAGCTCTGCAAATATGATTTCATTTGATCCTCACTTCAGTCCTGAGGAAACAGGTAAAGGTGGTGTGCTTTTATTATTCCCAGTTTATAGTTAAGGAAACTGAGGCAAACTGAGGTTAAGTGACTTGCCCAGGGTCACAAAGCTAATAGATATCTGAGATCAAATTTGAACTCAGGTCTTTCTGAGTACAGACACCCTATCTATTTTATTTGAAACTGTAGTTTATTGATCAGGAGTATGACAAGGTCAGATCTGAGCTTTAAGATGATCAATTTGACATTTTGTAGGAGAATCATGAAGATAGATGAGTTAGGGATACATTCCAGAAATGATTTTTGGCCTATTGCAGGCTGCTAGCAGGTAAGACAGTGTCAGAATTATTTTCCACTAGCTTGACAAGCATATGCTTACAATGGGGGCTTGGACTGTCAAAGATATATATGGCTTTGACTTCTAAGAGCTGTACTCTAATGAAACAGCCTATAATCAGATAGGGAAAACAAATGAGGGAATGGAAGAGAGGATATTTCGGTCTCTTTGGAGATTTCAGTTGGGGCCTGAAAACTGGCACATGAGAAACATTGCCTGATGCCTTCAAGCTCCAGAGTCCAGTTTGTTGTCTGGGTTTCCAAATATTGATTAGACAAGAATTCACAAGGGAAAGATTAAAATATGGAGCTGAGGAGACAGTTATTCTGTCTTGAGGAGGGGGGGAGGTCTTCCAAACACTTCTGGAACCCAAGTTGGTGAAAGAACTGAAAAGAGAGGCGATGATTTTCTATTAGGGTCTGAAAGAGTAGCTCTGCAGCTGCTGCTTACGTTAGGGAATCACTTCTGATTGTTTGTGACAGCAGAAGTGGCTGAGAAATGCCAAAAACAGAAATCCACAGTCTCCTAGGCATTGTCCAGACCTTTGGAGCATAACACTGTACCCACCAGACTGGCATTTACAGGCTTTTAATCACCAATGCTGTGTCATCTCTGGCAGTGGTTTTGTTAACGAGCTGCTGAATGAGTCGTCTCTGTCTGAATGTGTAACAGGTCTGGGATTTGAATGAGGTCTGATGTCTGTCCCAAGTTTTAGGATCTTCTCTTTGCTTAACATTGAAGTCTGAAGTTTGTCTTCTTGGGTGAATGTAGAAAAATATAGTCTTACATGATCAAGTGTCACCAAAGGATTTTCATTTTCTAGGGGCAGATAAAGATTCACAATTTTGGGTTTGAAGTCTCATGTACATCCACAGTGAACTGATCTCAATAAATAAGTACTTTTAAGAAATGCCAGGATCATTGAATTAAGAGCTGACTTGGACCCTAGAGATAATTTTGTTAAAGTCAACAAACATTGATCAAGGGCTTACAGGCACTATGGTAAGCACTGGAGATAGAAACAGAAGCAAAAAAGATAGCATCTTCCCTCAAAGAGCTTACTTTTAAAAGGGAAAATCAAAGGTAATAAGAAGATGAAAAGAAGGAGGTAGGAGGTACTCAGCACTTGGTCAAGTCTAGACTCTGGAGAGTAAAGAAAACATAGCTCAACTGGGAATTTCCTGAACATTGAAGTTTTGAGAGGAACTCATTAATGAAAAAAAGGGCCAGGACCAGAGGGGTAGATGAAGGAACTGAGGACTATTCATATGATAATTCCCCGACCCACCCTTTTGTTTTTGTTCCTTGGGGATACAGTATAAGGATTAGATCTGTGATCGCATCCCTAGGGGTTTTTGGAAGGAGGCAGTTCCCTCTATCCACCTGTATCAATCTGTACACTTTCCTGCAATTTAAATTCTTAGAGATTGCCTAGAAACCTAAAAGGTTAAATGACTTGCTCAGTGTTGCACAATCAATGTGTGTCAGTTAGGACTGGAGGTCTACACCTTATCTTTACTTCCCCAGAAATCCCATACTTTCCATAATCACTTAAATTTATACAGTATAGGGCGCCTCAAAAGTCTTTGGGCAAGTTTAAGTTATTAAAGTTTAAGGCTTTGGGGACATGCTGTTTTTCAAAGTTTAGAGAATGCAATTTTCCAGTAATAACTCTATAGAGTCAAGCAGTATAATTATCATTACCCTCCTGCATTCATTCAACTAGGTTTTATTAGTCATGTACTATGTACACATTCAACACTGGGTCTAGAGTCAGGGAGATCTGAATACAAATCTGGTCTCAGATACTATGTGATCCTGAGCAAGGGGCTTAATGAAGCCTCATTTTTCTCTTGTGTAAAATAGCTGGAGAAGAAAATGGCACACCCCTCCAGTATCTTTGCTAAGAAAACTCCAAATGGGTTACAAAGAGTTGGACACAACTAAAGTGACTGAACAACAACATCTCCCATATGAGAGGGCTTTCTCAATCTCCAACCTCTTCCCTCCTTGGTGTCTTGTTCCTCCTCCATCTCCAAAATGACCTTGTATTAACTTTATATCTATTTTGTATATTCTTTTATATATGCACATTTTTTTTCCTTGAGGACAAGACCAGTTTAATCTTTATCCTTGTACCTTTAGCAGATAGTATCTATCACTGAGAAGGTGTTTAATAAAGGCTTGTTGCTTCCTTGCTTAATTTTCACTATAGCTTTGCCTTTGAGTCATTAAAAAAGAAAGGTTATATTATTATTCAAAATGTTCAATTTAATAAGTCAGGGAAGTGTGTAATTGATTTTAGAAATGTTTTCATCCAAAATAAAGGTTTGATGCTTAAGGAATAAACTTTAGAAGTTTTTTTTGTTTTAAAATGTGTTTGTTTTTTGAGATGTCTCCCTCGTTCTTCCAGATTGGAAGTGTAGAAGCTACAGGCTTGATTTCACTGCTGGCCATCATCCGAGTTTTGACATGCTCTGTTTCTGATCTTGGTCAGTTTGCCCTTTCTAAGAAAGCTTTGTGACCCCCCTCCCTCACAGCCTGGGATTCACTATACTGGGACCAGCTTTAGTACAACCACCAAACCAGCTTAATGTTCTGAAGATCTGAACTCCCAAATAGTTTCAAACTCCTGAGGAGCAGGAATGACAAATGTGTGCCACCATACTCAGTGGTGACCTTCAGCTATCTTAAAAAATAAAATTAATGACTTTTTCGAGTCTTTACATGAAATCAGTAATCAAACCTAGGGCTTTTGACTTCCAATAGAATACTCCATTCACAAAGTGCTCTTTCTGCTTATTTTGGGGGCTTGGACTGTTAATTCACACAGATAATAGATGGTAGAAAGGAGATAATGACATCTTTTTTTTAAAAATTGCTTTATATAACAACAAATAAACGACTTCATTTTAAAATCTATACTCTCATTCTCCTATATCTATAGAACAATACCCAGTAGGAAAGAAAAGAGAGCAATAAAAAAGAAAAGAAGTTCAACAAACTAAAAGGTTTGTCCTTCATTTTTAAAGAATGATAGCATGGGAGATGATGCCATGACAAGCACATGAATTGGAAATGAGTGGGATAGGGGGTCTATGCTAAGTCACCAGCCTCACTTTTTCCTCCAGAGCCATCTGGGACCAGTGGCCAGATATGAATCAAGACCACTGGAGATGGCCCTGAATGCAAGGTAATTAGGATTAAGTGATTTACCCAGGGTCACACAACTAATAAGTGGGAAATGTCTGAGGCCACATTTGATCTGCTGTCTTCCTGTCTCTGTAGCCAGTGCTCTAAACTAACTACCATACCAAATGAATGTCAATAATTGTATGTTCTACACTAGAAAGACCCATCTCTGCAAAGATGGGAGAGAGGTGTATTTTCTCACCTCTTCTAGGTTAACCAGAGACAATATAATTGCACAGTATTCATTTTCTATTTTTTAAATTTTTCCTGTTGATATAATTATTGTGTTTGCTATTTTTTAGGTTCTATTTTCTTTACTTTGCATCTAGTCACATGTCTTTCCGTGTTTCTCTCTGTTTTGTATAACAAAGTAATGTTCTACTACTGTACAATAATTTGTTGAACCCTTCCAAAATTGCTGGGTAGTTACTTTGTTTCTAGTTCATTCCTCTAAGAAGGGGGTAAGACTCATGAGGCAAAAATATTAGGTATGTTGAACTACTACTTCTTATTTTCACAGAATATTCTGTGATAAAGGAAAATGGCAAGGCATTAGGGAAAAACTTCCTGTCTATAAGAGTAAGGAAATATTGGTTGATATTGTCAAAGGGATTTTGGTATGTTTGTTTTCTTTGGAGATATAAAAAACACAATGGATTGCTATCTCTGTGCGCTGATTAAAGTATATTGCTGTCTGCAAACAACTGAATGGACCTTTTCTACTTGTCCGTTTACACATCCATGGAGATATAGCCTTAGAGGTTGGGAGGCAGTTCTTAGGCACATGTTCTGACCTTTAGAAGGAATGAAGACTTCAGAGTAGATTTCTTACACCATCACAAGGGATCCAAGATCTCCAAAGACCAAAAAATATTTCACAAGTATATCTGTGTGTTTAGATGTCTGAGAAAGAGATGTATAAAATCTTATGGATATGATTTTTCTTCTTTTCCCAATGAAGTTTCAAAGTAACCTTGTGGAATATGGAAAATGAGAGAATTGAAGTATTAGAGAATGACTTTTCCTGGAAGACTTTATAGTTTCTGTCTCAGAAGACAGAAGATGATATCAGTTAGGAATACTTTGAGCATATTTCTTCCTTACATCAAAGAGCTGGATATGATAAAAAAAAGCCACAATTTCTTCAATTCTCATTGAATTGAAGATTTCAATTCAATTTATACATGCATATATCCTTTCTTTGAGCTTTTATCTGCAGTTTTATTTCTCAAATTCAAAAGGGGGAAAGAGGGAGGGGAAAGGTGAAGGGAGAGAATTTCTAAGCTTTTCACATTTTAATGGTATTTTTCAGTGATGTCAGACTACTTTGGAAAGGAAATGGAAACATTTTTGCTTTGCAATCCCCAAATACATTTTCTAAGTTATTAGTAAAATAGAAAACGAGCCAAAGAATCTAAGAGAGAATAGAGATTTTCAAAATCTTTATTTTTTTTTTAAATCTAGAAAATAAAAATCATAAGCAGAAAAAGGAAGTACATTAAAACAGAGGAGGAAAGGGAGGTAGACAGTAAAAGAGAATTTTCTATTTGAATGATCAGTGGGCCTCTCTCTAAAAACTCTAAGAATCTCACAGGGAAAAAAGTGACTCATAGGTTATGCATTATTTAAACAAAAACTCTAATCCAGCCATGTCTTCCTTACACTTTTATTATCCATCATCTTCACTGTCCAGAGATCTAGTGAGGTGTGATCACAGAGCTATAGCAAGTCTTTATGCAGTATTTTATATTCTAGTTGTTCCTTTACCAGACGATGTAATTTTCTTCTAGTTATGATGTGGGAGAGGTTGTCATTTCTGACACTTATGATGATTCAAATGGCAGAGCTAACTTTGGACCTTATGGGGAAGGAAAATGCTGAGAAATCTTCTTAAGTTAGAAGGTGACCATCTATGAGAAGCAAAATGATCCAGCCAGGGAACATTTGATTTGCAAAGGACAGAAGAAATATGACAAATGCTTCACTTTCCATATCTTCCGAAGTCTGGTTCAATTTATTTTATTATTACTATAGGCCCCAGAGTGAAGAGTGGCTACTGTAAAAACATGCTATTTTCTAGTAACTAAAAACAACTGACTGTTCTCTCCTTGCTACAACCACAGGAAGAAAGTTACTATAGCTTCCACCTTTATGAGTCTCTATTTATTTACAAATGCTTTAAGAAAACATTTAAATTTAGTTAAAGAAATACTGCTAATTTTTATTATTTTTTTGTTAATATAATGTAACTTACAGTTAAAAAAAATCAACCATGATGCAAAAAAAAGATGCCAGAGACAATAGGAATTTACATTTTAGTAGCTCTCAGCTAAGAACCATGATTGCTATCATACCCAAATGTTTTCTGTTCCTTCTTTCTAAGGGATACTCTTCTTAAGCACTGGCTTCAGCAGAATTAAACTATCTTTTGAGCATAAAGACTGTTTCATTTTTAAACTTCTATCACTATCTAGCAATCAAGTCATTCAACAAGTATTGGCAGTTCCTATGTACCAGGCTCTGGTGGTGACAGAGGCAAAAGATAGTTACTGCCCTCATTGAGAGGAGAGTTGGAAGGTTCCTCCTCCCTTCCCCTTTCTTCTTCCCTCCACCCCCACCCCAGTCAATCTGAAAGGGGAGAAAGTAGAAGAAAAAGGAACCTGGGGCCTTGGTGAAGAACCAACTACATGGAAAGCAGTCTAGGGTATCTTTTAAGTATATTATATGGTAAGTTCTTTGTTAAAACACTTGGAATTCAAAGAAGGTCGAAAATTCCCAACTTTTTCTAATAAATGTTTGGTGATTAATTGATTAGAATGGATGATTAAAAAAAGAAAACCAGAAAAAAAATCCTAGGTTGAGAGGCAGAGTCAAGGACCATAGAAGATATGACAGATAAGACTTCATTTGTATAATGAATGTAAAGAAGTGCTTGAATGAGTTTCTTTGGAACACATTTATATAGGAAGGAATTATCCTCCACATAATCATTTAGTAAGAAAGATAGTTGTTTGTGGGTGTCTGTGGGTGTTAGATCTCCTCACTGAGTATGAGGGGCCATCAGATCAATTGTGTTCTTCCTTCCCAACTACTTTTTGTTTTTTGTTTTTGCAAGGCAATGGGGTTAAGTGACTTGCCCAAGGTCACACAGCTAGGCTATTATTAAGTGTCTAAGGTCAAATTTGAACTCAGGTCCTCCTGACTCCAGGGCCAGTGCTCTACCCACTGTTCCACCTAGCTGCCCCCTCCCAACTACTTTTTGAAATTACAGGACATAAGTAAAAAGCATGAGATATATGCCTTGAGCAGCTTATTAAGTACCACTAATTCTTTGTGACAATCTATTACCATGACAATAACGCTATTGTTTTTGCTGATGATTCTCAAATCTGAATCTTCAGATCCTGTCTCTTTCTTTGCTTGTACCCCATATCTGCAGTTCCATTTATCTTTTGGATATCTACACCTGAATTACAAATTAAAGTAGGCATTGTATTAGGTGATTTATAAATATTATATCATCTGATCCCAATTTACAGTTGAGGAAACAGAGGCAGACATAGGTTAAATAATGTACCCAGAGACAAACTTTTCTTTACCCTGAAATACTTAGCTGCATGGTCCAAGTTCCCTTGGCTTGCTCCAAGATTCACATTATACTACAGGAAAATTCCTATCTAGAACTGAGGAATTGAGCTTTACTAGCTTCTGTAGTCCTGGTGACCAACCATAGACTTCTTACTGTCTGTCTCACAATCTGGACTTTGGGTTTCTTGATTAGTGCTTGGTCTCATTTTTTTTTCTTGCTAAAAGTTATCAGTTTTTTGAGAGTTGTATCTGCTTCAGTTCACTGCACCATCTTGAGGATCTATTGAAATATCCGAGAAACATGTCTCTAGATCTGTGATGGTTTTTAAGTCACGTGATAGGAAGGTTTACTTTGTGGCATTGCAAAATGTGGATGTTAATGTATTTATTTTGGATGCTATGAAAAAATACTCATTATTTCATCAGAAGAAATTTCTTCAGAGACATCCCAGGGTGAAATTCTAGAATATATTAAGGGCATCTATAGTTCTTGAATACTAGTTCATTTCACTTTTCTGTAAAGATTTTCCTGGAATTAGCAGAAAACAATCATAAATATGATTCAGCCCTCAGTGAAGAAAGCTTCAGGACTTTTAACTCCAAAGACTTTAAACTCCATTGACACAGAGAAGTCAATGAGTTTCAAATCTAAACTATTAGAGAAGTGTCTGAGGGAAGAGTAAGATTATCTTTTTAACTGGAATCAGTGAAAGTTTGTAAAAGGAAGGCATTAGAAGAATTGATACATGGTTGGAGCATTAGAGTAAAACCCAAAACCCAGGCAAGCCAAGAAAGATTCAAAGTAAAGCATTTTCACTTAAGTTTTGAGAAAAACCAGGAAACAGAAGTAATACAGAACCAAGTTTCATGATAGAGGTAACTTACTGTACATAGGAGTTTGCATCTATTTAACTCTTATGGCAACTGTGTATTATAATGATTAGTAAATTTTAGTTATTTTAACAGATTTTTTTTAAGCTGATAGATTGTTATTTTCTTTACCTTGACTAAGTCTATGGGAAGCTAGGTTTAATCACAATACTATTGTTCAGACACCATTGTACCTGGTATCGTCACAATGCCTGGCACCTAGATACTTAATAGATGTTTCTTGATTTATTATTGACTGATCCATTTATAAAAATTGCAAGAATTACATATAGAAGGAAACAAAATTGTCAACACAAGAAACTCTTCTGTCAATTTTGATTTTTAAAATTCTTTGCTTTTTCTAATTCTTAGTGACAATCTATTTCCATGACAATAATGATATTGCTTTTGTTTGTGATTCTCAAATCTGTATCTACAGATTCTATCTCTTTACATGAACCCCAGACCTATCTTTACCACAATTGCAAATTAAACTTGAAATTTATACTTGCAATATTAATAATTTAATTATATAAATCATAATTGATTATTAAGTTAATACTTGTAATACAAATTAAACTCAAAATATCATAGTTAATGCATCATTTTTGCTCAAAAATTAACTTTTCATTTTAGATTTCCTAATTCTAATAGAATTATCATTCTCACAGTCACTCATGTTGGAAACCCTTGTAGATATGAGATATGAAGGATGTCATGTACCATAAAGAAAAATATGCTTGGTTAGGTGCAAAAGATCTGAACTTGAATCCTCTCTCTCTCTCTCTCTCTCTCTCTCTCTCTCTCTCTCTCTCTCTCCCCCCCCCCCCAGGCTTCAGTTCCTTAATCTAAAAAAATGGAGGTGATAATGAAGTAATACTTGTTCCACCTGCTTCATTAGATTATTATGAAGGAAGTGTTTTGTAAATTATAAAATTTATTGTGAAATATTATTATATCTTTGACTTCATCTTTTTCTTCATTCCCCACTCTAAATCATTAACATAATTTTATCAATTTGACTTACATGACTCTTGTGTCTGTCCCATAACTTATACTATCCCTATTGTAATCATTGTGTGGGACTTCACTGAATCTTCTCTGGTCCATTAAGATCTCCTGTGAAATGATCTTTCTGTTTCTATTATCTCCTTGCTCTGATATATAGTTTCCAAATCATGGTCAGATTTAGTGTTGGACTTTGATTCAGGAGAGCTGGACTCTAAGTTTGTCTCATTTTATTTAGATAGATGGATATAGATTGTTTGTGTGTGTGTGTGTGTGTGTGTGTGTGTGTGTGTGTGTGTGTCTGAAGCCAAATTTATAGGAAAGTCATTTTAGAGGTTTATCTCTTCACATGATCCAGTATGATAATTATTGATTAGATCCTTAGGCACTTCCAACTAAGGACATAGTTTTTCATGCCTTAAATGCCTCTAGCTTCTAACTTGTTATTGATAAGTCCATATATGTAAAAAAAAATAACTGAAAAAAGCAATGCCAGAGAAAAATGTCCTTGGCACTGCCTTACATACAGGAGAAATCTCATCTCTCATCATCATCATCATCATCATCATCATCATCATAACTAGAATGTATATATTGCTTTCAAGTTTATAAAATGCTTTATAATTTTTAATATCATTTAACCCTAATAGAAATTCTAGGAGGAAAGTGCTATTATTTTTATTTTTAAAATGAGAAAAAATGAGGCAGATAGAAATTAAATGACTTGCTCAGGTTCACACAACTAGGAAATATCTGAGGCTAGATTTTATAGATCTTCCTGACAAGCATACGCTATCCTTTTTGTTCCCTATCTACCTCTAAAAGACATGGGCTATGGTGTCCCTAATGTTTTTTTTTAGTTTAAGAAGCTAAAGGAGTCCTGAATGTGCCACAGACAATTACTGACTCCATGACTGTGGGTTACTTAATTTTTATAATATCAATTTCCTCATCTATAAAATTGGTACTACCTACCATATAGGGTTATTTTGTAGAAAATGCTCTGTAAATCTTAAAACAAGAGTCAACATTAGTATTCCTTATTTTAAATTAAATGCTGCTGAAATGACCAATACTTTATTAAACATGGGGCCTATTGAAAGCAATACATAATTCTGTATGTCATTTCTTAAAACAAAAAAGAGTGATAATATTTTTCAGGCTGTAGAACTTCTTTCTTGATTGTGAGAGGGAATATACATCTTTAACAGTTCTAAATTGCATTGCAAGTGAAATGTACTTCTTTCACATGACAGTGATTGGAACATTATTTTGACTAATATGACTTGTCAGCTTAGTGTTGGGAAAGAAAAACTCACAAAAGCTGGTGTTGAACTTCCTCTCGTTTGCAAAATAATGAGACACCATTTTATGAAGCTTTTCACTTAAAATTCAGAGACACGTTATCTCCTATAACTATTTTCAATACCATTTGGAAAAAGCTGACCTTCTCTATTAAAACTGAAGACTGATCTTCTTAGTTTGCCATTCATATATGCAAGGCGCCTGAACACAATGATCGATAGAAACCAAGTTGCTATTCTTTGAAGGCAGTTTCTAATTGTCAGCAATTTCAGTAGCTGCTTTAGCCAAATGTTTGACTGGAGATACTTTTCCTTTGTTGTTTAACTAAAGGTCACAATTTTGTTTATACTTGCCATCTTTATGGAAATAAACGGGTCTTCTGACTCAATTAGCTATAATTTACTTGCCAGGGATGTATGTACTAAATCATACCAAATCATACAGATTTCTCTAAGCTGCCTACAAAGATGGGTCATTAGTGCATTTCAGGTAATTCTCTAATTTTAGGAATCATTGAAAGCATTCCGGAAAGAAAAGCTGGGTCAAGAGTTTCTAGTTCACCAGCCTCAATTCATTGACACAGATCATTTGAAATTATAATACAAAAGATTAATATTCATTTATTCATATTATGACTTTTCCCCTCTCTTCACATAGATGTTTCTAAATGGATATGAAGTTCTATTATTTTCCTCCAGATTAGAAGTAATAGCCATGATGTCATGACATGGTGTTTTGAAAAATCACTGGTATTTCAGAATAAAAATATCTATCTCTAGCTCTGTGATGATTTTTAAGTCACACTCTAAAATGTGGAAGTATAAAATGTGGATGTTAATGCATTTCTTTGGAATGCTATGAAGAAATACTCATTATTTCATCAGGAGAAATTTCTTCCTAGACATCCCAAGGTGAAGTTCTTGAATACATTAAAGGCTGCTGTAGTACTTTAATTCCAGTCCATTTCACATTTCTGTAAATATCAATGGTGAAATAATTAAGATCCTTAGCATAAATTTACAGTGTTTGGAGGGAGCTGGACAGAATTGAAGTTTGAACAGATCACAGTGAAAGATGTCAGAGCACTCTGGGCCAAGAAGAAAAATCATAGGGTAGAATCATAGGAATCATTTCTCCCCTTCTTTTTGTTAAATAGGATCCTGTTCACTATTACATATAAATAAAATAAAAATATTTTATTTCTTCATAATTCTTGCCTTTGTCAGATTATGAGGATAATTAAGAAAATGAGATCACTTAATTGTCATCATAGCATTTAAAACATTAGGGAAATAAAAAGTATTAAAAACAATAATAGGTGGAATTAAGATGATAGAGTTGAGTATACTCTCTTAAATTCCCCTCCAGAGAACTTTTTTTAAGTGCTCCAAATCATAGTCTGTATTGCTAGAAGAAATGAAAGATTGATGTGAAACAATTTTCCAGCCTTAGAAAACTTAGGAGGTCATTAATAAAGGTCTGACACACCATGGTGGTGTTTGGATATGGAGAGTGAAAAGGACCACCATGGCAATACAGCAGCAGAGCATGGTGGTGGCTGTAGCTGCTCTGCAGCAGCTGCTTCAGGAGCTCTCAGACTACAGATGATGAGAGGGTTGGACAACTGGTCAGGAAGAGATTAAAGGGGCCCCTTATACTGGCAATACATTCAGGATCTTGTTGCACTGCTTATACATAGTTCCAGGGCAAAGAGGAAAACTAGTACTTGTGGCTGCAGGGGAAGATGGGTCCTGCTCAAAGTTCCAGTGCAGAAAAGAGTGCCTGTAGTCTCACAAGGGAGTAGAGTCCCTGGTCTCAGTTCCCAGTTAGGAAAAAAAGCACCAGTGTTTGCAACCACGTAAGATCGGGGACAGGTCACAGGATCAGAGGATTTCTAACTTGTAGCTTTTTAGGGAACATGGTCCCTTCCTGAGTAAAAACCAGAGCTCTCCTCAGATCCTTGGAAGTACCAAAAACTTACAGACTCCCAGAACTAGTTTTGAAAACAGCAGAATAAAATACCTGGGAGTAGAATTCAACTTTAAAGTGAAGAAACAGAAGCAAAGAAAGATGAGTATTACCCCCCCCAATAGACTATAAGAAGGTACTATGGTGATAGGAAAACAAACTCAGAAGATAACAATATCTAAATAGTTAGAAGCAAAGCCTCAAAGAATAAAAAATATGAATTAGACAGAAACCCAACAAGACTTCCTGGGAGAAATAAAAAAAATCAAATAAGAGTGGTAGAGGGAAAATTGCAGAAAGAAATGAGAGTGATACCATTATTAAAATAGCTTAATAAAAGGGCACACAAAAATGAAGAAAATACATCAAAAGAGAATTGGTAAATGGTAAAAGAGGCACAAAAATCCACTGGAGAAAATAAATCCTTAAAAAGCAGAAGTGGCCAAGTTAAAAAAAAATACAAAAAATTCACAGAAGAAAAGAACTCCTTAAGAAATATAATTGACCAAATGATAAAAGAGGTACAAAAACTCACTGAAGAAAATAATTCTGTAAAATTAGAATTGGGCAAGTAGACTCCACAAGATATCAAAAAATAATAAAACAAAATCAAGAGAATAAAAAAATAAAAAAAAGTGAAAAACTACTGACCTGAAAAATAGATGGAACTGCCTGAAAGTCATGATTAAGAAAAAAGAGCCTAGAGATCATATTTCAAGAAATTAGCAAGAAAAACTACCTCAATATCCTAGAATGAGAAGACAAAATAGAAATTGAAAGACTCCACCAATTACCTCCTGAAAGAGATTCCAATATAATAACTCCTAGGAATATTATAATCAAATTCCAGAGCTCTCAGGTCAAGGAGAAAGTATTGCAAGTAGCCAAAAAGAAGCAATTCAAATATCATAGAGCTATAGTTCTATAGTTAGGATTACATGAGATTTATCAGCTTCCATGTTAAAGAAGTAGAAGGCAGAGAATATGGCATTCTGGAAGTCAAAGGAGCTAGAATTAGGCAAAGTTGGTCTACTTAACAAAACTAAATATAATCCTTCAAGAAAAAAATGGATGTTGAATGAAATAGAGGATCTTAACTTTTCCCTCTCAGAACTAAATTAATCTGATCATAAAATAAACAAAAATGTTAAGGAGATGAATAGAATTTTAGAAAAGTTACATATGATTTGTAGATTGGAGGAAATTAAATGGGAGCAGAATGGAGTATATCTTTTTCTCAGCTGCACATATCATCTACCCAAAAATTGATCATGTTTTAGGCATAAAAGCCTCACAACCAAATGCAGAAATGCAGAAATATTAAATTCATACATTTCAGATATAAAGTAATAAAATTGCATTTAATAAAGGATCATGGAAACATAGATTAACAGTTAATTAGAAATACATACAAATTTTTTTTTGTAGAAATAGAATTAAAAATAAACAAAAGGTAAAGAATATGAAATAATTCAATGAAAAAAATGTGCAGTTCTAGACCTCAAAATGTTATTACAAACTGGTAATCATCAAAACAATCTGGTAGTAGCTAAGAAATGGAATGGTGGATCAGTAGAAAAGATTAGGTACTCAAAATACATGGTACTAAATGACTATAGTACTTCATTGTTTGAAAAATACATAAATCCAGCCTTCTGGGAGAGGAACTCATTATTTGACAAAACTTGCTGAAAAATTTGTAAAGAAGTTTCGTGGGAACTATGTCTAGACCAACACATCACATTGTATACCAAGATAAGGACAAAATGAATATGTGATTTAAACAGAGTGATGCCATAAGCAATTAAGGGAAGCATGGAAAATTTAACTGTAAGATATTTGGATTAGGGAAGAATTTATGGTCAAATAAGAGATAGAAAGTATCACAGAATATGAAATGTATAATTTTGATTACATAAAATTAAAAAGATTTTGGAAAAAACAAATCAAATTAAGAGTAGGAAAAAAGCAGGGAGCTGGGAAAACTTTTTTTTACAATAAATGTCTCAGGTAAAAGTCTTATTTCTTAAATATATAGAGAAATGAATCAAATTTATAAGAATATGAGTTATTCCCCAGTTGATAAATGGTAAAAGAATATGAATAAGCAGCTTTTAGAAGAAGAAATTAAAAAAGCATATGAAAAATGCTCTGAATCACTATCTTTAGAGAAATGCAAATTACAACTCTGTAGTACCACCTCACACCTATTAGATTGACAAATATGTCAGAAAATGAACATGCCAAATGTTGGAAGGGATGTGGAAAAATTAGGACATGAAAGCACTGTTGGGAATAATTGTAATCCAACTGGAGAACAATTTGGAATATGCCCAAATAACTATAAACTGTACCTATGCTTTGACTAAGCAATACCACTATTAGGTCTATATCCTAAAGATATTTTTTTTAAATAAAAAGAAAAAGGACTTATTTGTGCAAAAATATTTATAGTAGCTGTTTGTGGTGCCAGAGAATTGAAAATTGAATGAATACACATAAATTGGGGAATGACTGAGCAAGTTTTGCCATATGATTATAATGGAACCTTATTGTAATAAAAAAATGATGAAAAGGATGGTTTCAGGAAAAAACCTGGGAAGATATGTGAATTGATGTAAAATGGGATAAACCAGAATACTGTATGCAGTATCAGCAATAGTATAGGATGAACAACTGTAAATGACTTAGGTATTCTCATCAATACAATGATCCAAGACAATTCTGAAGGACTTAAAAAAAGTTATACATCTCCAAAGAAGAACAATGTAGTCTGAATGCAAATTGAAATATACTCTAAAAGTTTTTAAAATTTTTTTCTTGTTTTTTTCTTCTGTTTTCCTTTGTAACATAGTTAATATGGAAATATGTTCTGTTTGACTTCACATGTGTATCTATATCAAATTACTTGTCTTCTCAAGAAGGAGTGAGGGAAGGGAAGGTAAAACTAAAAATTAAGAAAAAAACAGAATTTAAAAAATTTTTATATGATATTGAGAAAAATCGATGAAATTACATTTTTAAAAAAAAGTATGAAAACAATAACAGGAAAAACCAGAGACATAAAAACCAGAAGATATAGAAATTAGTGATTTGAACTTGAATTTGACTAAGTGTCTCTAAGTATTCATAGTATATGCTACTTTGTAGTCTGATTTTCTTCTTTCCTTAAGTTGTATGAGAGCCACTTTCCCTTATGCCATCTGAAAATAAAATTGTGTTCCTAATCTGCATTAAAGATTTTTAAAAATCTGTCTTACTGCTTTACTACATTAATAAATTTCCAGAGCTGACAGATATTTAACATAAGGAAGAATGATAGCTGATCCATCTAAGTCAAACAGGGAAAGAAAAAAAATGTGGATACAAAAACAAATTGTTTGAAATAGTTCGATAAAATAAAACATTAATGTTATGATATATGGATGTCACTTGATTTTGTATTATTTTTACTTTGTTTTGTTGGTATAACAAAATACTTTGGAACTTTTTATAGTTTATTGTTTTTTAATCTATGATTCCTTTGGAGAAAATTGCATAAATAAAACATCTAATTTTGAAAATTTAGCACTCATAATCTAAGACTGTGTGACCAGTACTGATAACTCTTTATTGAAGTGTGCTTTTGAAATGTGTATGTGTGTACAACCTGGGTTTGTCTGGTCATGCCCAGACAGAGTAACATGGAGGTCTCTTTGATCCCCTACCATATGGATGGGTATAGCTTTCTTTGATTGGCTACACAACAGGAACAATGCATCCTCTTTAATAGTCATTTTTGATAATGATGAGACTGAGATGATTAATATCTTTTTGCTTCACCTTTCTGGTTTATATTCTTTGCTGTATACTCCTTCCTGTTTTGACCGTTATTGGGAAAATCACAGTTCATCCACCATGTGGGAACCATGAACTGCAAGAAGCAACTCCTCCTATTCTCTCTTTTGCTTTGGTCATGGCAACCTTGGAATCAGGATTACGGGTGAGAATAGAATGAAGTTTCACAGACTGCCTGGCAAGGAAAATGAAATAAACCAGGGTGCCCAAGGCTTGAGCTTGACAGGATTTTAGATATAGAACTGGGGCTGTCTGGTCTATAGCAACCACTTAAACTATTAATTTAATTCACTTACTTTACCCAGAAAATGAAATGATGCTGGAGTAGGAAGAGTGTGCCTCCCAGGTACTGGAATGTTTATATATTTATAATTATACATTTATAAAATTTTTATTTTTATTTATTTTTTCAAGTATATTTAAAGGATGGTTTTCAATATTCATTTTTGTAAAATTTTCTTCCTCCTCTCCCACACCCTAGAACAGCAAATAATTTGATATGTGCAATCAAGTTACACATATTTCCATATTAGTCACACTGTGAAATAAATGCTTGTTCATTGACTAAATGAGATAAAATTTGTATAATGCTTGTTTAAATGGTCCTATAATTATCATAACTGTCATCATTAATTGATTTATTTACTCATTTCATTTTACACTTATATCATAAAAGTAGAAAAAGTGTCTTCTAAACTAATTTGCAATTTGTTATTGTTGAAGTTATGTTTCAGTTTCAAACAACTATATCAGGCAAGAACTTATCTCTAATATTTAGCCACAAGAAACTGTGTGGTGAGGGACAATACTACCAAGACAGTGAAAGCTGGAATAAGAACTTCTTTGTTTTGGTTAGTCTTTGCACTGGATAGTCTTTCTAACTTCCTATCTCAGGAGTCCACTAAAGCCTTATTCTTATTCATAAGAATTGACTGGCAATGAATGGTCTGTGAATCCATCAGATGAGGACCATCTCAGTCAAATTTGAAAAAGCTGATCACTGATACTAGGCAAAATTATTTCTTTCCTTCTTTCCTTGAAGGAAGGCAACAATTCATTGTGAATCTGCTTTGGTATAGAGGAGTTATGATCTGCACTTGTGGAAAGAATATCCACACTGATGAAATCATGCATCCCCTAAATTTTTTAATAAGTTGAAAACTTATTTTTAATTGAAGTTAAAAAGTATTGAATTACATTTCAGTCTGGTGTAAGCCCATTGTTATTATGCTCTTCCTCTTTTAAAAAAGTTTTGAGCTCTTTTTAATATGTTCACTTCAGGGTTATTTTCCAGGTCCAACAAATGGCTTGCAACTCTAGTTCTGATATTCTTGTTAACCATATTTCCCAAATTCTTTGTATTTATTTATTTTCCCAAGAAATTTGCTAATCTAATTAGTTGTTCACCTTATGACCTTAGTGAACATTCATATCTGAGTCCGACTTACTGGTCTCAAAAGGTCCTAGGAGAGTTATTTAACATGTAGGTTTTCCTTACTAGCCCTCTACTGTAGGTTGGCTTCCCTCAAATGAGGATGGGGAAGAAGAATCGAAAAAAGCATGCTTGAGAGATCAATCTTCTTCACCTTTGATTTGCTAAAGTCCTTAAGATAGCTGCCTCTCCTCCAGTACAGAGCTTATTTCCTTTAGGAGGGTCACTAGCAATTTTCTTTCTTCTCCTATTTTCCATGGGGAATCTTCATTTTCTCTTTTCTTTTTTGTTGATATTTTATTTTTTCCAAATACATGCTATGAAAGTTTTTCAATATTCAGGAATCTTCATTTTCTGACTCTTTTTTTTAAGGCAGACTTTCCAGTTTTTAGCAAAAGTCTATCCTGGGTTCTTTTTCTGTCTGAAACTATTATTGTTGTTTTTAATGGAACCAAACTTTAGGGTGATTACAATTTTATATCTTACCTAACATTACACTACATGCAAACATAGCAATAATATTTTCTTCATTCCTGCCAAGACAGTTATATTTTTTATGCTGAGTGACCAGAATTTAATCTATCCCTTTGTCAAACCTGTGTGAATAAGACCTAGTTGATAAGTATTAAAAAAAAAATAAAACAGAGAAGCCAGAAGTATGGTTTGTTATTGTAGATGGAAAGAAATTTACCCTCATTTAGCTAAGAACATGAGACCACTCTAATCATAGATTTGACATTGTGATCGTGTTGGATTAAAAAAAAGTGCCTTTTCCACCAGCTGCATGTTATAATTGGTCCCAAGTTCAAAAGTAGATTTCTCATTGTCTGTCTAACTACAGGAAATATGGTTAATAGAAGCACATGTCAGCCTGACTGTAGCTTTTCTATAAAAGTCCCAGCCAGGTTACTTTGAGAACATTTTATTTCCCATTATGAAACTGAAATCTTGAGTGATTGTTAAAAGGTAATCAGTCTTCTGTAGAGTAGCCCTGAAAGGCAAGCAGCCATTCTGTCTTGATTGGCAACATGGACTTTCTCATAGAATATTTAAAAAGCATGAGCTTTACTAGGAAGACAATCAAGGAAAATGCATTCCAACACAAATCATGCATTGAATGCCAATAGCTCCAGGTAGAAATGATTACTAACTCTTTTGATATCATTTTAAGATTGGAGTCTATATTAAAAGACCATCTGTGAGTCAAGGTATGGAGTGGGGTGTATTCAGTGCTCCATGTGCTTGGATAGGATGTTGTGCACTGTTTCTGTTGGTCGGTCATTACCCAAAAGAAGATGAATTTCCATGATGTTCTATATATGGGTCAAATTTTGAAGTTGATTTGTTCCTTTGAATGAAAGGTATCACACATTATTATAAGTAATTCATAAAAAGGGACACATAATATTTTTCTTTGTATAGGAAAATGATACTGTTGTCTATCAACCTTACAAATAAAGTATGTACTTGAACTGTTTTCTTAGCAGAGACAGATTTTCATTGTATGTATGAACATTTTACTTGGTCTTTTTTTCATCAAAGCACAAATTTGTGATATGATTGATTTAGTCTAAAGGTGCATTCAGTGACAAGAAGAAGAAAAGATAATTAGTCCATGCTAGAAACACCTCTATGATCATAGCTTTCTTATCACTAAATGCCAATCAGTTAATGCAATAGAGAAATGAAAATCAATCTAGATTATACTTTGGCATTTTCAGATGTGATTTTTAGAAAATTTCAAACTATTTTACAGTAATAAAATTCATTCAGTCATAGATTTAGATCTAGAAGAGAACTTAGGGATCATCTATTTCTAAATGCTTGGTTTTAGAAAGGATTGCATAATCACAATGTTGGAAGGGATCTCAGACAAAATTTATTAGCAGGTACTTGCTTTGCTATTCTTTACTATTTTCTGGTGAGGTGATATCTGTTTTTCCTAGAAGTATTTCTGTAAAGTTTTGACTTATTTATTGTTGCTTGTCCTTCATTCTCAAAGAAAACCATGACATCAGGGAGGTGTTGTCATAATGTGCAAGTAATTTGGATTTGAGTGAGGAGGTGCTGGGTTAAAACTTCACTTTCTCCTCCAGAGCCATCTGGGTCCAGTGACAGGATCCAATAACAGGAATGAATCTGGGCAACTGGAAATGGCTCTGGATTGAGCCAATCAGGGTTAAGTGACTTGCCTGGGTTTACACAGCTGGTTGTGTCAAGTGTCTGAGACTGAATTTGAGTTCAGATCCTCCTGACTCCAGGGCCATTGCTCTCCTATCCATTGCTCTAACTAGCCACCTCACAAGATTTATTTATTATGCATTCTTAGAATGTCTATGAATTATTTTTCTCCTTTTTGAGAAGAAAGGATTTATCTTTATATAGCTAGGGTGAATGGGTCTTGTGCTTTGCTAATAATGCACTGGTTTCTATTATGATATTTTTACACATTTCTTAGGGTCTCTTATGGTTTCAAAAGCACAATTAGAACATTGCAATTAGATAAGTGTTATGTGCTATAAAAATATATTTCCCATTTAACTTTGATTTCAGGATGCTAGTAAGTCTATTATGCTTTTTATCATCATCAACATCTTTATTATTATTATTGTCATATTTTATGTAAATCAGCTAGAAATTTCCCCAGAATAAGTCACTATATCATTATTGTTCTTTTATATTTAGTATTTTGCACAGGTGGATATTATCAGGTCCTTTGTAATTAAATAAACATATTAGGATAAATGCTAATCCTCCATGGGTTCAATATAAACATCTCTGTTATAAGTGCAGTAGTAGAAACAACAATAAGGAAAACATGCACCTTTCCCTATAATCACATGATTTTGATCTCTGCTGTTGTCTTTATTCCTTTTAGCTTGGAAATTATGACAATTTAATATCAAAATATTTCTTTTTTTAGAAAGGTTTTATTTATTTTTAGTTTTACAATTTTTCCCCCAGTCTTGCTTCCCTCCCCCCACCCCCCACAGAAGGCATTCTGTTAGTCTTTATTGGTTCCATGTTATACATTGATCTCAGTTGAATGTGATGACAGAGAAATCATACCTTAAGGCAGAAAAATAAAGTATGAGATAGTAAAATTACATAATAAGATAACTTTTTTCTTTTCTAATTTGAAGGTAATAGTCTTTGGTCTTTGTTCAAAGTCCATAATTCTTTCTCTGGATACAGTATTCTCCATTGCAGACAGCCCAAAATTGTCCCTGGTTGTTGCAATGATAGAATGAGCAAGTCCATCAAGGCTGATCATCACCCCCATGTTGTTGTTAGGGTGTACAATGCTTTTCTGGTTGTTCTCATCTCACTCAGTATCAGTTCATGCAAATCCTTCCAGGCCTCCCTGAATTCCCATCCCTCCTGGTTTCTAATAGAACAATAGGGTTCCATGACATACATATGCCACAGTTTGTTAAGCCATTCCTCAATTGAAGGACATTTACTTTATTTCCAATTCTTTGCCACCACAAATAGGGCTGCTATAAATATTTTTGTACAAGTGATGCTTTTGCCCTTTTTCATAATCTCTTCAAGATATAGACCCAGTAGTGGTATTGTTGGATCAAAGGGTATGCACATTTTTCTTGCCCTTTGGGCATAATCCCAAATTGCTCTCCAGAAAGATTGGATAAGTTCACAGCTCCACCAACAATGTATTAGTGTCCCAGATTTCCCCACATCCCTACCAACATTGATCATTGTCCTTTCTGATCATATTGGCCACTCTGAGAGGTGGTATCTCAGAGATACTTTAATTTACATTTCTCTAATAAGTAATGATTTGGAGCAATTTTTCATATGACTAGGGATTGCTTTCATTTCCTCAACTGTAAATTGCCTTTGCCTACTTTGACCATTTGTCAATTGGGGAATGGCTTGTTTAATTTAATATCAAAATATTTCTCAAAAAACTTGAGTTTCTGTTAGTTTTGTGTCTGAGAGATTATGGGAAGTAGTTAGGTCTGTGAAAATGTTCTCTTACCAGTTTCATTTAGTGATTGAATTCTACAGAATATTTTTTTTTTAATAGTTTTTTTTTTTTTTTTGCAAGGCAATAGGGTTCAGTGGCTTGACCAAGACCACACAGTTAGGTAATTATTAAGTGTCTGAAGTCGCATTTGAACTCAGGTACTCCTAACTCCAGGGCTGGTGCTCTATCCACTGCGCCACCTAGCCACCCCAGAATATTTTCAAATCTATATTCGTAACTTTGGAGATTTGTTAAACTATGAAAGACAACCAGCTTCCAAGGAAACCTCTAGATCAAATCTTAGTGGATAATTAGAAAATCCTAATTTTTTTTATGACTTTTTGTACTATGTTATACTATTTTTGGTAGTTTAGGTTTTGGTTTACTTGTATATATCAACTTGGGTGATAATCAAAAAGGAGCACACCAGTTAGGGTTCATGCTTAAAAGTACTACAAATCCCATCAACCTACAAGGTTGCCTCTAGAATGCTAAATATGCGTAGCAGCTGTGTTTTGGGAAGTTGGACCACCCATGCAAGTGGGAGCAGGGGCAATAGTTCTAGAAGAGTTGCTTCATCTTTGTCAATATATATTCTTAGCTGAGTTCCTGTGGATATTATCCATGGAGGTGATTTTTTTTATCTTCTTGCATCTTAATCCCTTCACAGGCTTTACTCAGCAACAATCCACTTTTGCTCATATTAAGAAAATCCAATCCTGTAGCATTTACCACTTATTTGAAACACATATAAAAGCTATGGCTAAGATGAATTTTTTCTTTTTTCTTTTTTTAGGGGGGTGTAGCTAGGGAAAGAGAGAATTGGACTTCAGTGCCCCATGGAAAAAAGAAATTCTTGTGATACTGTAATATTTTAGAATGACATTCCATATAATGAACATGATGAAATTTCACAATAGTCGGCATTTACTGTACTTTGAAAAATTAGAATGTCCTTTACTCATATTTGAAGGGTTCTCCTACTGCCAGAAAATGATTATGCTCTAAAGTTCAGGTAGCTTAGACTGAAGCAAAGACATCAAAAGCACTGGATGTTGGTAGAAATGCCATTTTTAATGGTGGAGCAACATTTTTTTCTGTCATTCTATGGAATGACAAACCTGTGTTTTTCTTTCTTTTTTTTGGTTTCATGATAGTCTTACAAACATTGATTACCCACTAATAGGAAGCTGGAACTGAAAATAATATTAAAGGGAAAATATAGTCTAAGAAATATTGGAGTAGGGGAGGAGCAAAATTTTATGTGGCAAGGAATGAATTTCTATCATTTGAATTCAATAGCTCCTCTTGAGCAGACTCAGGGGAGACACCTGACTTTTGATGCTCACACAAAGTCTCTTGTTGATGAGGAATCATCCTGCCATCCTGCATTAGACCATGCAGTCAGGTGCCAATGATATGTAATATATAAATGGGACAGTTTGGCTTCAGATAAAACTCATGGAGGTATGAAATATCTTCCTTAAGTTTCTTGTGTTACTGAAATATGACACGTGTAGTGATGGCCATCGTGGACAGGCTGGTTCAGTTTGGTGAAATGAAAATTGGAGCTGAGAGCTCATCCTTCATTTTATTTTATTTTTAGTTTGTAAAGCACCAGCAAGGGCTCTGCTGGTACATTTTTCCTGCCATACACCTCTGGGGAGCCAGAAAAATTTGTACAAAGATCAAATCAAGAGATACTAAAAAGAGACCTGGAGCTAGTTTTTTTTTTTGTA
Organism: Macrotis lagotis; assembly: GCF_037893015.1. NCBI lineage: Eukaryota > Metazoa > Chordata > Mammalia > Peramelemorphia > Peramelidae > Macrotis > Macrotis lagotis. Next base: position 135,181,828 of record NC_133662.1, on the reverse strand, counting down.
GATAGGAGCCTGCCACAAGTTTGAATGGTCAGTTCATTTATTGTGGCACATATACTCAAAAGACTATATGGAATAGAATGCCAGATATATATATATATATATATATATATATATATATATATATATATATATATATATATATATATATATATAGTGCTTTATAATCCCCCAAACACTATATAAATATTAGCTATCATTTTTATCATTTTAGCACTTTTTGTTTTTAAAACATTTTGTTGAATGTTTTGTTCCCAGGATTTTGATACATGCTTAAACATAGGTTATAGAGACTAAGAATGTGATGTCATTGGGATGATAATGATGATGATGATGATGATGATGATGATGATGATGATGATGAGAATGATGATGTTTTGTCCTTCATTCTTGAAGAAGACCATGATATCAGGGAGGTGATACCATGACAAGCACATGAATTGGATTTGAATGAGGGGATGCTGTGCCTGCCTCACTTTGTCCCCCAAAACAAACTGAGTCCAGCGGCCAGGGTGATGGTCTTCCTGACTCCAATGCCACTTCATCACTTAGCTGCCCATGTCATTGGGATAGGGAATTCCTGGATGAAGAAATTCCTTTACCAATGCAGATTGACAATTTCTCTCCAATTTCGAATCACAGAGAGTTTCCTACAGGACTAAGAAGTTAAATGATACACACACACACACACACACACACACACACACACACATACACACAAAATGTGTCAGAAACAGGATTTGAACCCAGGCCTTTTTTTTCTGAAGGTAACTAGGTGGCTCAATGAATAGGATGCAGGGCCTGGAGTCAAATCTGACCTCATATATTGGCTAGCTGTGTGACTTTAGGTAAGTCACCTGTCTTAGTCTGTTTGCCTCAGTTTTCTCATTTGTAAAATAAGATGGAAGAATAAATGACAGACACTCCAGTACCTTTGTTAAGAAACTCCTAATATAGTCATGAAAAGTTGGATATGATTGAAAAAACAACTGAACAGCAACAACTTCTTCTAAGGTTGCCTCTCTATTCCATCTCTTGTTGTTTAAACAGTAAGGGTTCTTTTAATGGTCAACATAACACTTTTGGAATGCTTCCTGTATGTAAAGTACTATTTTAGAATGCTGCTCAAGAATGTTTCTTCTAGAAATTTAAAAAGAAAACTATACCAAGAAGCAACATTGTAGCAAAATTACTACCCTGGGACCACAACCACTTGAAATCTTTCTCCTGGGTTTGATGGTCACTCAAATTGTCTATGACAACTGAATTTTATCAGGGACCTTGCATTCCCTAAGAGAGAGATATTTAATGGGGTTGAAATTTTCTTCTTATTTTTATTGTTTTTTTAAAAGATATTAAACAAGCATAATATGTCAATCATATTATCACATTTCAATGAGTCACATCATTTATGGGGCACATATATGAGGAGTAAAGATTAATTTCCAGAGACTATGGTAACATTTTTGCTTTAGAGGACACTGTTAGATATGTTTCTATGCTTTCAGTGAGTTATTCAAAGCAAGGCTTTTTTTTGGTATTCTCATTAAATACTAATATTCATTAAACTCTAATAGAGAATGTGCCTTCTGTGTGCAAGGTCTAATTCTAGGAGGTTATAAAGAAACATGAAACCATCTGGAAAAATATCCTTGTTAGAGTACAAAAGACAGGGGGAAAAAAAAAGAAAAGACAAGGCTTTTCCTCTCAGAGCTTCAGGGCTTTATAAATGAGAAGGTTTACAATTCAACAAAATTCAGTTGAACAACAGTTCCTTATAGCTCTAACACTGTGCTTAAAAAAAAGTTTTTGATTCCTTCTTCTAAATTTTCTCACAAAAAGAAAAAGTCCAGCTTAAATTGTGAGGAAGCATCACTTCCAGGCATTATGCCCTTTCCCATCCAGCAGCAGCCCAGTTTACTCCAGATTATCTTTCTACCTCCTTACTTTGGCAACACCTCCATTCCATAGATCTCTTCCTCTGAATGCTGAGTTCTTCTCTGAACCTCTATTAATGTAAGTAGCTATACAAGCTGTCATGCTCTCTTCAAAAACAGATCAATCCAAAATATCTTATTTTTTTCCTGCAGACTCACTCCGGTAAGTTCCATGATTCCTTTAAAAACTCCATTTTTTCAGTACTTTTTATGGGTCTTCCTCCCGCAATTTGAATATAAGCTCCTTTAGGGTAAGGAATGTCTTTCAAAGAAAAGTGCTTAGCACATTGTATTTAATTAAATACTCATCCAACTCCTATCTTATTGATTTTAGTACCCAGGGATTCAAATCATAATATTGGATGATGATAGTTCTTCTAAATTCCTGAAACTTTGCAGAAACCCAAACCTTAACAAGCAATGTTGTCATATATAATATTAATAATATGATTATTTAATAATCATTTTATTATAAAATAACTTAGTTATTTTATTACCACAATATACTAATTACATCTAATATATAATTCATTATATTAATATTATTAAATAAATTCTTAATGACTAGAAAGATTTCAAATCAAAGGATTCTTTTATAATTCAGATGTGAATACTAGCAGCTAAAATAGTAGAGGCTAGGCACTACAATGGAAAGAGTAATGGGGTAGGACCTAAGTTTTATTATATTTCCCCATGTATAAGATGCAACTTTTTGAAAAATTTGGGGGTCTAAAAGCTGGAAGCATCTTATACAGTGGTTGTAGATTTTTTTACTCGTTTTTATCACTTTTTTGCTCCTGTTGTCTTTGGGCTCATTGTTTTGCATTTGTTACTGGTATATTAAGTTACATTTTGCCATGTTCTGCCCAGAAATGGCTCAGAAAAAAATTTTGTACAGTGCTGAATTAAAGTTCAAAGTGATCCAGTTTGCAAAAGTGAATGGAAATTGTGCTGCTGCATATCAGTTTGGTCCACCTCCAACTGAGAAAACAATCCAAGGGAAGAAGAAACCTTACTGAAAACACCCTGGCAGAAGAAGACCATGAGAGGCAAGTCAGCAAAATGACCTGATCTAGAGAAGGAATTGAAGAGATGGATTGAAGGGCAAAGGGCCAGTGGAATTCTCATGTCCACAAAGATGGTTCAGTGGGAGGCCAGAAGAATTGCTGATGAAAAAGAAGTGATTTCAAGGGAGGACACAACTGGTGCTTCAGCTGTGTGACCTTGGGCAAATAGCATAACCCTGATTGCCTTGCATCCAGGGCCATCTCCAGTTGTCCTAATTCACATCTAGCCACTGAACCCAAATGGCTCCAGAAAACAAAAGTGAGGCCAGTGAATTGGCACAGCACCCCCTCACTAAAATCCAATTCACTTACTTCTTGGGGCATCACTTCCCTGACATTATGATCTTTTTTGAGAATAAAGGACAAACATCATTGTCATCATCAGAAATATCTCATTTGATTCTCACAACAGTCTTGTGAAGTAGGTACTGTTATTATCCCCATTTTACAGTTGAAGAAACTGAAGCACACAACTAATAAGTGCCTGAGATTGAATTTGAACTCAGGTATTTCTGACTTTAAGTCCAACACTTTATCCACACAGTGATAAATCCCTGACTATAGGTGATGGATATCATTTGGCAAAACCTAGAGTGTTTACTTAGAAAAAAGAAATCTTTAAACATTGCCAGAAGCTGCCAAAATTAAGAGCCATAAAGATAAAAAAAGGGGTGGTTACAATTTTCTTTTTGATTGACTGACATTCACATATAACTAGTTCTATTTTCTAGTTTTCAGCCCCATAAAAAAAATCATTTACTTCATTTGTACCTACCCCAGGAGAGAGAGAATTTTGTAACAGTCTATCACATCTCCCAGAATTTTGCAAGATAAAGTGGTTCTAGAGTTTCCTTTTATTCAGGATTTCCAATTTGAATCTGTAAGATGAAAATTCAGGTTCAGTCAACATAATGGATTATTCCCTCTTCCTCCAACTTCTACCCCCATTTTATACACATCTTTCCATTCAGCAGAAAATGTATGACTTTCAGGAATTTATATAAGTAAAACTCTTCAGTAGGACTGGTTGGCAGGAAGTTCAGTCATTTGTAATTTGCTAAAACTGCAATACAAAATGGTATCCTAAAAATGTTAAAAAATATATAGGGTCATGTAATTGTAATTTCTGTTTCAAGAGGTTCCATTTCAATGCTTTCTGTCGGACAGAAGGGTTACTGGCATAAGGTACTAATAACCTTTGAAAAATCTGACTGCTGTGTTAAGGGTATGGCAACTTGAGTTGTGAAGAACATATGAGAGAGATCTATGAATTTCACTTGACAAATATATTCTCTGAAACTGTCATCTGACAGGAACAGATGTTCACTCATTGTGCATTTAATTTAGCCAGAATTATTGACCTACTCTTTTTTTTTTGCAATAACCAGATTATTATTTCGAGAAGCAAATCCATCCACAGATCTATTTCCTCTTCCCTATTCTACAGGGGAGGTAATTAGAGAGGACCTTTTATCTTGCTTTTCCTATTTGCTTCTGTTCATTAGACAATTCCAAAGCATGCCCTTGCTCAAGAACATTGGAGAGCAGGCTCTGAGCTACAGATTGCCATTTTACTTGCTCAACGATTCCTTGAGCCATTTACTGTGAATGTAATTTGATTCTCACATTCTGTTTAGCCTGTTGCAGTCCAGACACTCCACTAGATTATGCATGTACTTAATTTTTTTAAATTAGAAAGTTACTCATGAGTGCTGTTTCATTTATGTCTTTGCCAAGTTTGAACACTTGCACTAGTCACTGGGGCTGCATTCCTACAATCTTCATTTCACAATAGAGCTTTAGTTCTGGCAGTTGCTATGTTTCAGAAACTATTCTCCTCTTTAGAGAGATTTGTAAATCTTCCTGATACTCAGGGGCTCTCCAAGGGCTACCTCCTAGAAGAGAGAGCAGTGTTCAATGAATCTCTAGGGAAAACCTATGCAATAGGTGGTGGAGGTGGAGGTGGGGGAATGATTCCTTTTAATGCCAATAAATAACAATGCCATTGACAGAGAGATCATTTTCAAGCTGAGCATTGTCAGCATGAAAGAATTCAAAGATAACAAAATGCTGTTGAAGACAGAGCCCTTCGTGGTATCAGATCTCTGAAAACCACATGGATGGCTGTTGTTCATTTGGTGAACAGCTCTTAGCTTTCAACTCCTCAGGGCAGCATCGTGACTTCTTTGAAAAATGTTTCCACAGATTAAAAGTCATGATTAGGATACAATTTTCCCAAGAGCTAAAAATTGGCTTTTGTTGTTTTAGGGTCTAGTTCATAAAAGTCTCTTCTTATCTTTCTTTCAATGCTCTTTTGTATGCTATTTAATAACTTCATTTGTATATCTTTGTTTGCATTTTGTCTACCATTAACTCCTTGAGGGAAGGGAGTGTCTCTTGCCTCTTTTTTGAATCCCCCCAGCAGTATGATCACAAAATAGGGTCTTAATAAATGTTTATTGATTGATAGGTTGACTCTAGACAATTCTCCTGATAGAGCAAATGTAGATTCTTTTTGATAGATTTTAAATACCAGAAATACTACACGAAGATTGTAGGTTTCTAATCAAGGTGCCTTGTATCAGTTCTAAAGAAGGCCAAACAGACCACAAAAATTGCATGGTTTTTAGACAACAAATAGAAATAGCTAACATTCTATTTTTCTAAAGCCTAAAGGATGGTGATTTGGAAAGAGAAAAGAAGAGGTTTACTTTAATGACCTAGAAACACTTTCGAGATCACCATAGACCAAGTCCTCTGTGTCCTTCAAAATGATGTTGCTAGTGCCTCGTGAGCACCCCGAGATGTAGACAAATGAAATTGTTTCTACTTCATTTTAACGGGTACACTCTGGTCTCCTCATAGCAGTTGGTGTCTAATGCTGTAGTGCATTTGACATGTTATATTGCCCTCTATGGGCTATAAGTTGAGGTGAAATAGTATAAGGTGATTTTAGATTACAAGATGGTTAGTGCATGAATATTGAAGATATGTGTGGTGTCACTTTAGAGATTTTAGGAGGGTCTCTCAGGCCTTTAAATCACCTTTACTTGTTTGCTAATATCTTAGATTCTTTGAAGGGGAAGCAATGCCTTTTACCAGTGATTTATAGGTAAGAACTGAAACACAATGCCATATACACACAAATTCATGTTAAGATATGAAGTGGCTGAGAGTAAATTTTGATATAAGAAGAGAAAAGAGCACAAGTACATCACTCTGATGATTCAACTTCATCTGCTTCAGTTTTGCCTAAAATTGGTACTGTTTGTGAAGTCTTGAGAAACGACTAGGGCATGATTCTAAAGCGTTAAGCCACTGGCTGCTTTTTGATTACTAAGAGCTCCAAGTACTCAGTGTGAAAAAAAAATACCAATGATTATGCAATCTATAAACTTTGAAATCATTTCCATAAGTCTTGCATTTCATCCCAGCTCATCAAATGCTCTTTCATGTGCTAATGGTCCTAATCAAGGCAGATGTCATTCTATAACCAAACAATTAACCTTAAGAATAAAAAGCAAAATGAAAGAGAGTGCTAATTCTTTACTTGGTACATTATCTAGTTTCAATCTTTAGACATGCCATTCTTATAGATATATACATATATAGCTCTTAAAACTAACATATAAAATGATTCCATGGCTTCCTTTTGAGATACCTACTGCAATACCTACTGTGATTGATCCAGCTATTTATATATCCTTTTAAGAAAAATTACTTTATGTATCATTTTGTTAGTCACAAGTCACTAAACATTTATTGAATGCATACAATGTGCTAGACACCATGCTAACCAATGGGGACACAAATATGAAAAGAGATTGAAAATGCGGGGAACAGAGATGGGGGTAGAATCATAGGAATGATAGGGAAGGGGCAGGAAGAGCCAGGAAAGGTACCTGAAGACCTGGACATACGATGGAGTAATCAGAGTTATCATATTAGAAGCAGAGTGACAATATCAAGGAAAGGAAATGGAGTAAAGAGAAAAAAAATGGTTTTCTGGAACTTTTTAGTTTCATAAATTTAATACAATTCCATACCTCTTTATCAGAATTAACTATACTAATTATAATCTGTTTCATTTCCCCCATAATAGAAGCCTTTATTTATATACTTCAATACTTCTAAAATATATAAATTATTACATATTATTCTCCCTTTATATACAACATTCCATCTTCTGTGTCTGTACTTATCCCCTCCTGGTTTATAGAATCTACCCCTTAACCTCACCTTGTAAATATTTAGCATATTTTGCATTTATCTTTATATGTATACAAGTCTCTCTTGGCTAGACCATAAGTTCCTTGAAAGCAAATCCTGTATAATATTTGTCTTTATATTTCTATTACCAAGTAATAGAATAGCATTCAGTGGGCCCTTAGTAAATGTTGTTAGGCTAATACATATTCCTTCTGTAACTACAGATCACAATCACCTGGTCACAAGTCACCTGGTGATTAACTTTCTAGTGATGAGCCTGTCTATATTTATCTAGATTATTGCTTGGTCAATAGATATACAGACAATAAACATTATTGGGTCTATACATGAAGCCTGGAAAAAGCTCATTTGGACTGTCCAGTGTTCTACTTTCCCAGATGATGAGAACTCAGGATTGCCTTTGTACCGTGATCATGTATCAAAGCAGAAATTCAAAGGTGAAACTTTTCAGTTCTAAATAAAATTTTAGTAGCATTAGTAAAATCTTTTAAAGGATCTATAAAAAATGCCAACTACTATTAGTACTAAAATAACACAAGATTGATTTTTTTTAGGGTTTTTTTTTTTTGCAAGACAATGGGGTTAAGTAGCTTGCCCAAGGTCACATAGCTAAGTAATTATTAAGTGTCTGAGGCTGGATTTGAACTCAGGTACTCCTGACTTCAGGGCTGGTGTTCTATCCACTGTGCCACCTAGTCGCCCCTACAAGATTGATTTTTAAAAGAAATTTTACATGTTCAGATCAATTCAAAATCTCTTCAAACCTTCCCATTTTATAAAGTTATTCATGAATATTGGCATGATAGATAAAGGATATATATGTATATATATGTATATGGAGAGAGAGAGAGAGAGAGAGAGAGAGAGAGAGAGAGAGAGAGAGAGAGAGAGAGAGAGAGAGAGAGAGAGAGAGAGAGAGATGGGCCCTGATTACATTCTATTTAGACAGACCAGATAGATGTTTCTTCATTATGCCTAGTTATGTAGGTTACACATTCAGTGAACCATTTTCCAGGGGTTCTTATCCTGCGTTCTATGGATGCCAAAGGGAAATATGAATGATTTCAAGGGGTATTTGTACTTGGATAGAAAAATATTATATCCTTATTTTCACTAATCTCTAACCAAAATTGAGCACTTCATTCAATTCTGTATTAGAACCTATTCCCTGCCCCACAACCCCATTCTACTCCAACCACAAAAATAAAAACATTATATTGGATCAAGTGTCCAAAAGTTTCAAAAGATTGCTATCAGTACATAAAAAGATTCCAATAGAGTTATAACTTTTCAATTGATGGATTTTTTAATTGTCATTTTTTTCCTTTTATAGTGTACACAGAGCAAATCAGTCAGATTTGTACTTTACATCCTAATTCCCTATCATAACTATTTTTATCCCAGCCAGAAGCATTAACCTATAATGTTGTTTGCCACTGACCTTAGTTGGTGTAAGAAGTTTATTGAGGCATGTTTGCAAGCAGTGGGAGTTTTAGCTTGACTCATTTATCTCAGAAGACTTTTTTTATTGGGTAGCATGTATCTATCTTCTCTTGTTGATATAAATCGTCACTACAAAAAATTTGACAAATTTATCTTGTTTTAAGATTTTTGGAGTCAGGAGAAGTTATGCTAAAAATAACTACACTGCTACCTGGGTGATCATGTGATTCCACTTTAGATTTAAATATATATATATATATATATATATATATATATATATATATATATACACACACACATATACATATATATATATACACAGAAATGGAATGGGAATAGAAAATCAGAATAAATATTAAGAATACTGTAAGAAGTACTCAAGATCACATTGAGATGAAACTAGTAAGAGAACACTAACAAAATCTGTTTAGAGGAAAAGTAGATAAAAAAAAGGATTGGCTCTTTGTGTGGCATAGGATTGATGACAAACTGGTGAAAGGGAGAAAAACAGAACTACTTAACTTTTATTTTGCTAGTCTTTTCTTTCCAAAAATCATGATGTTTGACCTAGGAAGGAAAGAATAAAAATGACTACAAGGGAGTTAATATTCAAAATAAATATGCAGATTTTATTAGAGTACCCAACTGCTCATAGGTAGTGAGGGATTGCAGTGCATCGAGCACCAGGTTTGGAATCAGGAAGACTTGTTTTTCATGACTTTAATTTCAGCTTCAGATATTTACTAACAGTTTGACTCTGGGCAAATCACTTTACTCTGTTTGCCTCAATTCCTCATCTGTAAAACGACCGACCTGGAGAAGGAAATGGTAAACCACTCCAGAATCTTCGTTAAGAAACCTACTCCCCTTATTTTTGAATACAGGAGTCCTTTCACCTTTTTTTATAGTGTCTTTGGGCTACAGACCTGGTAATAGTATTATTGGATCAATGGCTAAACCAATTTCTTGAAGATTTTGGTTTTGATTTTACATTGAATGAACTATCCTTATCAAGGTATGCTTATCTTTAGGAAGGAGTTGGTATTTCAATAATAATTTTCATTTCAGACTTTTGGCAAGAATAAATATATCTGTATATATATATATATATATATATATATATATATATATATATATATATAAATTTCTTTCATTTGTAGGAAAGAATGTTTAGGATATTGATATTTGCTTCCTGAGATACAAACATCCTACCTTTCAAATCTGATGGTATTAGGGAGAAAAAGCAAACTGGGTGGTATATACTTTTAATGCCAAAGAATTTTATTCCTACAAATAAATCAAAGGCCAAATTGTTTTTAGCTGAAGTTAAGGAGTAAGGAGATGATTATTACATGTCATTTAGCTGGAAGTCATCCATTAAAAAATTTGGTTTAGATTAAAATAATATTACAAAAGAAATTATCCTGAATTTATAAAATTGTACTAATATTAGTGAAACCAACCGTTAGAATATATAAACCATTAGAATATAAATTCCATGAGAGCAGGGGACTAGGTTTAATCCAAAGTTTTCATTTTCCTCTAGCACCTAACACAGTGCACTATGATCTTTAGGCCTTAAAAAAAACTTTGCTCAATTAAATTACTTGATAGTTATTTTTAAGTATTTTTAAAGTTTTTTTTACATGGAAGAGGGTTCAAATTTTTATGTTTGTTCACATAAAGTGAGACTAGAATCAATGGGTAAAATTGGCAAAAGGTCTGATTTCTGTTCAGTGTAATATTTGTCTAGTTTCCCTCTCAGGCATTAGTTCCTCAGAAAAATCTTCCCCAGGTACAAAACACTTTGTGTGTTAACCTCTCAAGAATATTTTTTATGGTATTCATCAATGTGTTTACTTTTATTAATCAACCAGAGGATACAATTAATTAAAAGCAAAGACCTTTAATCAAAGAGTATAAGAACAGCCACAATAGAGCTTTCCTTTCAAAGCCCTGAGTTGCTCTTTTCCCCCAAATATATAATCAGTAGAATGAGTGGACTTGAATGTAGATTCCATGTTGCTGGGATACAAGTTTCTGGGAGCATACTTATATAGAACATGTATATCAAGTACATATTGTAGATGGGGAAGATTCCAGTCCTAATGATATCTTATGTTGATATCATCATTCTTGTTGGAATTCATGTCATTAATGGAACAACTTCCCCCAGTGTGTAACATAATTCCATTGAAGTTACTCTCATCTAGGAGTGTGACTCCTTCACCACTTAGCCTTCATAGCTTTGCTACTAGGGCATCATTCATATCTTTGGGCCCTCCACTTAATCTTTCATATTGAAATATCCTAATCACCTCCAGTTGGATAGCTGACAGATTCAGAGGCAAATTGAAGAATACTCTCTCTCTCTCTCTCTCTCTCTCTCTCTCTCTCTCACTGTTCTTGAGGCTGTCATATACTGAATTTCAATAGTACTTTTCTTTTGAGGATCTATCACTTCTTGATGAAAAAGTGACATTACCACCATTATGTTTCTGTCTTTCTGTTTCTGCCTCTGCTTACCTAAAAGCTAAGCCTTCACTGTTTTCCTGAGAAAGTTGATATTCACACTCAGAAGTTTCCTTTCACAAGAGAGATCTGCTCTCAGAATTTCAAAATATGGACCAGGAAACTAGTTAAATTTATTTTAATAGACTATTTAAAAGACCACCTCTTTAAAATCTGATGAGATTTTATTGCTAGGTATAATTGTTATTGCTAGGTATGATAATACTTAACATCTTAGAGAGTCACTTGAGGTTCAGAGAACTTATATGGATTATCCATGGTCACACAATTAAAAAGGTCAGAGTTGGAATTTGAACACAGGTCTTTCTGATTCTAAGCCCAATATTCCATCTACTTCATATCACTCCTATCCAACAATAATGGTGAAAATACTTAATTTTACTTTTCTACATGATGTTGATAACTTCTGAAGATTCCAGGGGTAATTTTTAAAGTCCTATGTCTGAAAACACAGAAATGAAACTTTATTAACCAAAATAACCTAACCCATTTAAAACAGCATATTTAGCCAATAGTGAGAATAGTATAGAGCAAGCCAAGCTCTGTGCCCTCCTTCCTTGAGAATGAATTTTTTCCAATGAATGACTTGACAGGTTCCATATGCCATTGAAAATGATGCTTGTTTATTCCAATCTGTTTTCTTCTCATTGAACTTCTTTTTATTTTCAGAATACCTCTTAGAGAAATCCAGCCCCTCTTTCAGATGTTACCAGTATGATTATCCTCTTCTTGAGTAAGATAGTCTAGTAGAGTTCACAGAGTAACCAAAGAGTATCCTGCAATGTAAGTGGAAATAATTACCAGGTATTGCTGATGCATTGAAAATACTTACCTATTTTTGTTCCACTGAGTTGATTGAACATGTGAGTAGCCTGAGGTTCAAAAATATACATGAAACTACATGAAAAGGGAGGAAGTATTCTGCAAGATGGGTCCAATACTGGCAAAAGAAATGGAACCTGTGTATGGAAAGCCATGCCAATCTGATAAATAAAAAGCAAGTCTTCTGCCTTTAACTTTGAACTGTCTCCAGATGGACTCTGCACAACTTGAGGATTTTTATATCAAAATATTTTTAATTTTTGGAACTGTTTAAATCATTGTTCTAAATAATTTTCTGTTTATATAAATAGATGGTTCAACAGATAATTGTGTTATATGTTCATTAATATTCTAGATTTAGAAATTACAATCTCAAACCTTTTAAAAAGTCTTTTCTAAACGACATCTTATTAATTCAGCAACAGTAAATTCCCTTGCCTTTTTTCCCTCCCCCATTCTATTGTTTTCATTGGAAAGTATACTTTCTTTTTAGGGCTGCCAACTCCTCCCTTCAAGATCTGCAGGGTATAAAATTGCTGATATAGCAAAAATGTTCACACTTTGAAGTTGGAATAACTTGGTGGGTTGAAAGGGGGAAGTGGAGAGAGAAGTGCTAGGAGTAGTTAACAGATCCAGAAACACAGCATGACATTTCCCTGTTAGGAGGGAAAGGAGGATGAGTCCCAGAAAGTCAAACAATATTATTTGTCATTTTTAATGCCCTTGAAAGTATAACTGATACTTCTCCAATTATATTAAAAAAAAAAGTGTTCCTTCCTCTGAGTAGCATGTAATCCACTCATGAAAAGAAAATCTATAGGTCATAGGAATGCAACTCTATAGTGGAAAGTATACAAATACTTAAGGGTATAACTTATATATGGTGTATGTAGTATATGTGTGTGTGTAGTATATGTCTATATGTATTTGTATGTGTGGTAAGTATGTGTGCATATGTTTGTGTATAGGGTATGAGTGTGTGTTGTGTACCTGAGTGTATTTGTGTGTGTGGTATATGTGGTATGTGTGTGTCTTTGTGGTGTGGTATGTGTCTGTATTTGTGCGTGTGGTATGTGCGATATGTGTGTGTCTCTGTGTGTATGTATGTAGTGTGTGAGTGTGGTGTATGTCTGTGTGCATTTGTATGTGTTGTGTGTGTGTGTATGTGTGTGTACAGTTAGGTATAAGTGTTTAGAGGAGAGAAGAGCAACAGTATACCAAAGACCAAGGGTTAGGTGCTAAAGTCAGCTTACCCTAACTTGGGAGAACCAATTGTTAGATTTCATGGAAATTGGAAAACACTACAAATCAGAGCTTAATTTATCATTTTGTTGATTGCCTGGACTTAAAATGTTAATAATGCAGATCAAAATCAAAAATGTGTCATTTGCACATCTCTCATCCTCCATCCCCCTTCCCCCAAATAAAAAGAGCCAGTATTAAACATTTATCATCCCACCCTTGCCAGAAGCATTCTGACCATATTACAGCAAAAAAGGAGCTAAACCATTGTTTATTGATTTACCATATATAATGGAGACATGTAGCTTCATGGCAAGATGTGTTTACTATATAGGAAATAAAGTTCTGATTTTGCTGAGATAGCCAGTTACATGGCAAGGTAGACATAGTACTCTGCCTGGAGTCGGGAGATCCCAAGTTCAAATTTAGCCCCAGATATTTACAATGTGACCCTGAGCAAGTGACAGCCCTATTTCCTCAGTTTTGTCATCTGTAAAATGAGCTGGAGAAAGAAATGGTAAATCACTCAAGTATCTATGGCAAAAAAACCCAAAATGGGCTCACAGAGAATCAGATGTGACTGAAACAGCTCAACAACAAGGGAAGGAGATGGTTTTTTAAAATATTTATTATAAGTTAAATCATCAATTAGGTTATTCAGGTGAGTAACATAACAGCAACAACTAAAACCATTGTAAACCTTGTAGAACCATAACAGCCAACATTTGATTTAGGCAATAGTCAATAAATAGATAAGAATCTTTCTTGTGTACACTCTTCAACAACACAAAACTTCTATATTTTTCTTCTCTCATTATGCAAAAGGAAGTAGTAGCCTTTCTCATGAACAAGATCAGCTCCTGCTCTTGTGTCTGTGATACCATTGCCTTAAGTCTCCACCAGGAACTTAATCTATCAATCAACATTTTTTACTTTTATCTTCAAACCTTCACTTCTATGAAATACACAGAAGTCCCCAGTTGTAAAGACAAGCAGCAAAAATACCCTTCCCATGACTCTGCTGCTCTCTTCAGTCAATACAAAATGAAAGAATAATTTCAGTTATTTAAAGTTTGTATTTTCATGAGAGGATACAGCATCTATACAGAGAAATATATCTATGACCATTTGAAGAGAAACTAGTTACCTAACAACTGAAGTGGCATGTGAACTAAACCTTGAAGGAAGAGGGATTCTAAAAGGTTCAGGTAGAGAAGGTAAGCGTTCATTGAAAAAGATATGTGTGTGGTATGTGTGGTATGGAGAGATGAAGGAAGTAAAAGAAGTTTTGAGTTCAGGGAACATTAAACAGGTCATTTAGACTGAAATAAAGTGAATGGGAAGGGCAGTAATATATAAGTTTGGAAAGATAAATTGGAGACAGATTGCAGATGGTTTTAAAATATCAAGCTGAGGAGTTTTTATTTTATTCTAAAGATAATAAGGCACCATTGAATTTTCTTGAACAAGGTAGTAATATAATTGTACTTGTACTTTAGGAAGATTATTTTAAAAGTTGTGTAGAAGACTGGTTTGAAAAATGAGAGATGTGACAGTGGGACCTGAAGCAGAAAGCTGTTGCTGTGGTACAGATGAAAAGTTGTGAGGGCCTAAAATAGGGATGGTGGCTATGTGAGTTAAAAGAAGGGACAGGATTTCTGAGGAATTAAGTAGATTAGAACCACAAGATTTAGCAACTAATTAGAAATTGGGGAGGGAGGTGAGAGAAAGAAGAATAAGGATGACACTAACATTTTTTCATCTGGGTTCCTGGAAATATATTTGGTGGAACAGAAAGGGAGGTTTTGAGGAGGAGTGGACTTAAAAAAGAAGACATATTCCATTGTAGTTATATTGAGTTTGATCAGGAAATCCAGGTGGATCTAATATTTAATTGGTGATATAAACTGGGAATACAGTATAGAAAATAAGTCTAGAAATATAGATTTTTGGAGTCTTCTTCATAGTGATAATAGTTAAACTCATGGGAGCAGGAGGAGATCCCCAAGAGAATATGGAAAATAAGAGGTCTTCTGAAAGAGTCAAGGAGAGGGACAGCTAGGTGATGCAGTGTGTAGAGCACAGACTCTGGAGTCAGGAGGACCTGAGTTCAAATTTGACCTCAGACACTTAATTGCCTAACTGTGTGAACTTGGGTAAGTCACTTATCCCCATCGCCTTGCAAAAAAAACAACAAAAAAAGAGTCAAGGAGACCATTCATTATTATGGTTCTAGACATTGATGATGATCCAGTAAAGGAGACTGACAGGGAATGATCTTACAGGTCAGAAGAGAACCAAGAGAAGAGTATCAAAAAGCCCAGGGAGGAGAGACCGGCAATGACAAGGGGGAATCAAATAATATGGAGAGATGAAGAAGGAAGAGAATTGATAATAGATCATTAGATCAACAATTTAAAAACAATATTTGGTAATTTTAGAGAAAAGAGTTTCAGTTGAGTAGGTCAGAAGCCCAACTAAATTGCAATGAATCTCTGAGACATGTATAGGGAAAGAGGGAATGTAGATAAATAGGCATAGACTTTTTCTGAAAGTTTAATTATGAAAGGGTCAAGAAATTATTGTGAAGATGTATGCAGTCTGGGAGCTTGCCCCTATTTACACTTATGACTCAAACCTGAGAATATGCCCAAGATCTGAACCAGAGTAAGGTAGTCTATAGAGTACAATCAGAGAAATTTAAACTTAAATTTGAGTCAAATACCCTCCCCATGGGAACCTCTAGGCTTCCTGTTTAGCTACCAACCTGAAGGGGTATCTTCTTTAGCTCTAAAAGAAATTCAGAGTGTGTTGAACAAACTTCTGATACTGCTCATCCCTCCCCCAAAAAGAATCTAAGACCAGCAGAATCATATGAAACATTTGTGAGTATCTTTGCAATCATTTTGAGACTTAATTTCTCTGTCTCCATGTATCCTTCTCAAATAAAGTCTATGTAAAAAAACTGAATATTTTCTATTTGTCAGTCTCCAAGAATCTATTGAACCCAATATTTTATGCTGAGACATAGTTTCAAAGAATTCAACAAAAAAAGCCACATCACATATTAGGGAAATCTCTAAAAATATTCAGTAAAAGAATTTTCAAGTACTGTGAATTACCCCTTTGCCTTTTGTAATCTGTGAGTTTAGACCTACATTCTCTTGGACTCCATATATATATGCCTATGTAACATATGTCCACAGACTTTTTTTTGCTTCTGTTGTTCAGTTATTTCAGTCACGTCCAAATCTTTGTTTCTCCATATAAGAATCAGAGATACTAGAAGAGATACTAGATA
Source organism: Macrotis lagotis (assembly GCF_037893015.1). Classification (NCBI taxonomy): domain Eukaryota; kingdom Metazoa; phylum Chordata; class Mammalia; order Peramelemorphia; family Peramelidae; genus Macrotis; species Macrotis lagotis. The sequence goes on along the minus strand of NC_133662.1, from coordinate 135,165,257 downwards.
CTAGAATGATTTTCCATTTCCTTTTTCCAACTCATTTTCACAGATAAGGAAACTGAGGCTAACAGGGTTAAGTGACTTGCCCAGGTCATAGGTAGTAAGTATCTGGGGCCAAATTTGAACTCATTTTCCTGACAGCAGGTCTAATATTCCGTCCAACGAGCCACCTAGCTGCCAGTTCAGACTTTTGGGAAGAGGTTTTGTACTAATTGTTTTTGATTAATACTAGTTACACAAAAACAAGCAAAAATTCATTAAGTCTGACTGACTAATCAATATTCTCTGACAATTTCAGTGGAAAGTACATTGGTAGGTATTCATGAGCATTATGAAGACATCTCTAACATTTCAAGGTTAACTCTAGACCCCTGAGGAGATATATAATAGCCATGGTCTGGGGACCTAACTTGCTAGTGCAAATGGGGTTGAAAGATTGGTTTCAGAGAACATGCTTCCTCAGGTTTCACTTATATGTATTGGAGATTATATGAAACACTTGTGTTCATAGTTAATATTTGAAACCTTGTTATGCCATTAAAATGAAGTTAGAAGGAAAAAATAGTGGGGCATCTAGGTGGTGCAGTGAATAGAGCACCAACCCTGGAGTCAGGAGGACCCGAGTTCAAATGTGGCCTCATGCACTTAATACTAATTGCCTATTTGTGTGAACTTGGGCAAGTCACTTAACTCCATTGCCTTAAATAAATTTAACAAAAAAAAGATAAAAATAACATTTGGAGATTTCAAATTACTGAAAAGGAAGTGAGGATATAGATTTGTGTATTAAATTTATATAGCTATCTTAAATTTTAGAACACGGTCTCAGAAAATTCAAGGACATCAGGACAAATAAGTATTCAAGTCTGAAGTCTTAGTGGGGGAATGGAAAAGGCGAGATTTTATGAACCAGAATAAAGCCAAATATGTCACCAATATCAGCTTCACCTGGAGCATTAGATCTCCTGAGTCCTTGACCATCTATATTAAAGAAAGGGACACAATTGTTACTTCCAAATTGTCAACTAGTTGAATAAAGTTATCTTTATCCTCTTTCCATTTCCATTTCATTTTTCCTAAAATAACTTAATAATTGCTTTGTCCATATCCTCCTTCAACCTTGTAACAAGAGGAGAAATTTGCTAATATTGAATTTAAGAGAGTAGCCCTAGGTTATTCCTGTGATGGTTTGTGTGATAGTGTCATCTTTTATTTCTGATTTTTTAAATTCAAGAGAACAACTATTACCTAAAGGGCAAAGATAATTTATACTTAACCATGTTCCTATGTGCCATGCCAGTTTTCATGGCTTTGAAAATTGCAGCACCAGAATACAATCTTCAATGGAATTTTCTCCCTTGATTATCTCCACTCTAAGCTAGGGGTGTGATTTTTCCATGTGAGTATAGTACAGTTATTGATTTTACCAGCATTCTCTATACATTGTCAGAAAGACCCTTATGTAGGCCATAGTTGAAGAGACTACAGTTCTCTCATCATAAATCCTTGACACAAGAAAAATGGGTTGCAATCGCAGACTTCAAAGTAACATGATGGTCTTTGATTTAAAAAAAGCCTAAGAAATGAACAACTATGATTAAGCTCACTTCTTGAATTTATTTGATGAGCATGTCAAAACACCACAAATTGCACTACTACTCAGTATTTTATTCCTTTATTTCTTCAATTAAATAGAGCAGTTACCACACAGGTGAATGCCTAATAATTAGCAATTAAACTGTAATAGGGGAAACTATTGAAAAAATATTAACTGATGCTGTTGAATGCCAGTCAGAAGAAATTATAAGAAATAAATGTCAAAATTCTTATTTGAAGGGGAAAAATTTCCCAGAATAAATAGAAGATAAACGGAATGTTGTTTATCACAGTTTTTTATATATATCACCACTTTCTAAAATGTTTTGTGCTTTAATCATACTTGCCTCTTTATTTTTTATTATCATCCTGTCAGAATAGCCATCAGAAGCAAAGGGGGTACAACTGTTTTGAATGAAAATGAGTATGTTTATGAAAAGTACCCTGGAGAAAAGAAGCATAAGGGCCATTTTTATCTCCTATGTTGCTGCAAAAACTAAAAATGATTCATAATAACTTTATAGGTATGTACAATTTGTCTATGATTTTACAGTTGCATTTATGGCATTACTGAGATAATGTCCATTCCATACCTTTTTAATATACTAGGAGTATTATACCAATTATACTTGTAAAATCATGTAAAATGAGCACCTGTTTATGTGCTTAGAGATTTTAGAGATTTTAGCTAAACATTTTTGAAGGAGCATTCTAGATTCTGTAAGAATTATGACAAGGCTAGCTTCAATTGGGATACTATTTATTGCCTCTTCTTGGACTGATACTGTCTATGATTTATCATTCCTAGATTGGTTAATGTTGAGTACAGATGGTAAAATAGGAAATACAGAATCAGAATGCTGCTGATCCATTACTTTGCTTTGATAGTAAGGATGTTTGTAAAACATGCAATTAAACATTACAGTAAACTAGTAGCAAAGTCAAGAATATAAATTTTTTTAAATGATAATTTCAAATACCAGATGGTTCCTTCTGTCCTTCTGTGCCTTTTTGAGGCACAAATGCACATTTGGGATCAAAATGTGAGGTGCTAAACACATTAGTGAAACCATCACAGTTCTTGCTAATTGGCACCCTTCATTGTCTCTCAGCAGGGGTTCAAAAAAGTGCCATGTGGATGTGGAAAATAACCCATCAAGTCACTTCTACCAAAATTACTTCATTTGAAAAGAGTTTCTATTGAGAAGACTGGAACCCAATCTGGTCCCTTATTCTTCATGGATGTCCCACAAGTGTTGAGGCAGATGAGAAGTCCAAAGCATTAAATACATCTCCATGGCATAGAAGGTGTTAGATTTGCCCAGGGTACTGAGATTCCTTATCACTTTATTCCTAATCATTTTATGATCTTTTCAAATTCTTAGAATTTGTATATTGCAGTGACTTAACATATAACTGGAGGAGTTTTGTATTCTTTAAATTACTGATTTATAATTATAATTATAGTCGACTTTATAGTTGACTCTAGGAGAGCAAGGCTGACAATTCTCCTTCACTTAAATCCAGTCCATATGCAAGTTAAGACATCATCCATGATGTCATTGGTCCTCAAAAATGAAGTAGTTGTTTTTCCTTATCTGTTTGATTGCCACCATCAAACAATGCTTTTTTCTGTTGGTAGAGTATATGGATCCTTATCTGTTAAATGAGGGAGATGGGCTAGATCATAAGCAAGTAAAGCATCACCCATGATGTCATTGGTCCTTTTCAAAAATGGAGGATGAACCACAAGAATCAAAACCAAAGATGTTTGCGATTAAGGACTTTCACAATCTGGACTTCAACTTTCCACTTTATTATTATTTATAAATTTCAATCATGTACTATTTGGTCAGCTTAAGGAATCCTTTCATACCCACAACATTCCCATCTCTGGGCCTTTATACATATCTCTGTCCTTGAAATATACTCCCTCCCCACATCATCCTCTAAGAATCTTTTTTTTTTATTTTTGTTTTTTTGTTTTTTAATCCTCAATTTCTTTCAAAGCTCCTGTCAAATACTTCTCCTTACAGAAGAAATTCTATATACAGATAAAACATGTACAACATCTTTTGTAACTGATTTCTGACCTCCCCCTCAGATTCTAGTGCTCTCCATTTCCTTATATTTATTTTGTATATATCTAATATAGACTAATTTTATATATGAATATATGTATGTGTGTATATGAATATTGTTGATCCTTGAGGTCAGAGACAGTTTTACTTTTGCCCTCACACCCTAATACCTACCACATGGTGACTAGTACACAGTAGATATTCAGCTAATGAATATTGATTCATTGATCAGTTGAAGCAGTCACAGTTTAACTGTCCTGAGCTATGGAGGTGTAATCTTTTTCAGATGATTCCAGACACATAACCAGCATTTCTAGCATTGGTGGTCATATATTTTCTTTTATTCATTCCATCCTCTCTATTCCTTCTACTGCTCCAACCTAGCAAAACCTACACCCTTGAATTATTGTTATTTTTCCAAAGAAAAACACATTCAGATCTAAGCAACTAAATTAAAAGGAAGTTTGAGGAACCCAACTTGTTTCTAACTTGGGTAGCTTGTAGTCTGACATTTATGATGAGTTAAATAAAATGTTAAATTAACATTTTTCTTTAGTAGTCTTCAACTGCAGGTCTAAAATTTAACTTTGTACCTGTTTTCCTGGATCAAGAGAAGGCTAAATTCTTAGAATCTGAAATATCCAGTTATTATTTAAACAAATACATTCTTAAGCTTCTTAATTAGAACAGCTTCTGCTTGTATTTTTTGCATTGCCAATATGAAACTCAAGGCCAGAAAGTCTTGTAGATGTCACTTTTCTTGTGTATCAACATGTTTATTTAGTATTTTTATTTAAAGGTTATTCCAACACTCATTGATATCTAGTTTTGTCTTTCTTTTCAAAAATGACTCTTCATATTGTGCATATTTCTGCCAGTATTAAAATAACATGTGTAAAAAAAACCCTTCATCCTCATGATTAACAAATTAATATAAAGCTAAACATGCTGCTTCACCACTTAAAAAATCTTGAGTGGTTTCTTAATGCTTCTAGGAAAAGAAAATACAAACTCAACAGCCTGACATTTATAGTTCACCATAATCCTGACTATAGGTCAGATATTTCTGACCTTTATTTGATATTCAAAAATATTCTCAAATGGACAAATTCTTTTAGTAGCTGTTGGTTAAAGATGGATAGAAATTTATTAAATACTTCCTTTATGCCAGATAATCTCAATTTCCCCCTCTACTTTTATGTCACTATAATAGAATAATGAAATATGTTATCACACTTTACTTGGTTTGTAGGTAGTTCATTTGAGGAGGTCAGATGAGCCATTTTGATATTCTTTCTGGAATCCCTACTCAGCAGCATGCTTTCTATCTCTTCTTTGGGCTATCGGGAGTTCTTGGCCATATCTCCATATTCCTAGGCATCCATGACCATCAACCATTGAATAACCAATAGTGAGAGTTAATATTTCATTTTAAAAAAATCAATCAACATTTATTAAGCACTTCTTACTTGGAAGACATCTATTTCTCCCTCCTGGTCTTTTGGTCATGGTTGACTGCAAGGTGGTCTGGCACACACACACACACATATATATATATATATATGTATATATATATATATATACATATATATACACATAAATACTATAAACCTATACCTTTTCTACCTTTTCAGTTATGACAAATTGCATTTTCCCATGGTGTATATATGGACATGTATCTATATACATATGTATGCAGAATACATATGTATAATACACATCATTATATCTACATCTATATAGATACATGTAAATCTATATATCACACATTTTATATGATAATTTGCAATACCAACTGATTCCTTCTATCCTATGCCTTTTTGAGGCACATATATATACATACATGTGCCATATACATAAATACCATAACCTTTCCCATTCCTACATTTTCAAATGTCATAAACCTTATTTAATTTTTAAAAATACATATATGTATATGTGTATGCATATATATATGTATACACATAATTATATCTATCTATATAATATATTTATTTGTGTGAGTATATGTTTTAGTAAAACATTGATCAGGATAACAGTTTCCACCCTTCCCCTCATTTTCAATTCTAGGCATTTCCTTGGAGGCTTTTGACTCAATCTTCCAGAGCCCTTTGTATGGGGGGGGGGGAATTATAAAAAATTCCCGCAAAACAAAGGACCTTTGGACTGTCTATATTTCTCCTGGAGAACACACACACACACACACACACACACACACACATGCACACACACACACACATGCACACACGCACACACTCATTCACATACACTCCACTCAATAAAACTCCTTTGACCCCCTATCAATTCTGTGATCAAATATAAAAATCTCTGGCATTTAAAGGATTTCATCACCTGTCCACCCTTCCTACCTTTTCAGTCATTATATACGCTATTCCATTTTTCAAGTTCTATAGTCCAACACGCAAAAAGTTGGCTGGCTATTCCTACACAATTCTCTATCTCCATCCACCAAGCCCTTGACCTGGTTGTTCCCCAGTCCTGGAAAGCTCCCTCTCCTTACTTCTGTTTCTTAGTTTTCCTGGCTTCTTAGAATACTCATATCCAATCCCATCTTCTGCAGAAGAACTTTTCAAGCCTTCATCCCCTGTGACTCTGGTGACTCTCCAGGGCTGAGGGGCAGCAATGGGATTTTAGTGTCCTTTATTGTCACTGTGGAGTAGGATCACTTCTCCTAGGAGGTTTGTCCTAATGAAATGTCTGACATTACTATTGCACAGGTTTCAGAACTTGACTACCAAGCACCCACTGCATTGGTAACACCAAGCCCAAAACAGGATGCACAGGGCTTAGTCTTGCTGGGAGGGCGCATGATCCCCTAAGTGTTAATGCCTTCCCATATGAGAATATACTCCATCTAACCTGTTAATATCATGAGTTTACTTAGATATTTGCATATTATCTCCCCTATTGAAACACGAGATCCTTAAAGACAATATTTTTTTTTTTTGCTGTCTTTGGATCCTCAGTGCTTACTTAGCATAGTGTCCTGTACATAGTAATCCCTTAATGAATACTTATTGACTGATTGTGATGAGGACAATTATGGATCCATTAACACTTTGTATATGAATAGTACATTTCTGCTCAGTCACTTCAAGTGCTTCATGGAGCAGTACCTACTCTATAAAAACCAAGAAGAGGTTAGAAATAGCTCTTACCATTGGTGTCCCTGAAAATAAGAAGCAAAATGCTTTCTTTTGAATACTTCACTCTTCTCCCAATTTCATTTCTATTACTTGCATTCAATACAAACATGTGACATGGTGGTATTGTGGTCAATGGAGCTAACAGTCATTTCCCATGATGTATTATGCTCTAATAAGCTTTCAGTTCAACTACATATCTAGGGGATAATGCCTATTTTATTGCTTATTCTTCATCTGCAGCCTAGTAAGATCTTGGAACATTTCACCCTGTGGCCCCAGTGATTCTCTCTTTTGGGGCTTGTAGTATAAGTTGGTTTAATTGGAGTCTTAACCCTTGTTCACAGAGGCTTTAAAAATATTTCCAACTCCGTCTCCTATTCTGTTTTGGATTTCTGGTTACAAAGTTTTGCTGCTACAGCTAGAATGCCAAGGAGCAAATTCTTTCTTCTATTCAGGAATGTGGCAAAGGCAGATTAAAAAACCTAGGGTGAAATTGAATATTTGATAGAGGTGTTATGTGTATTAATCATAATATTCTCTCTGGAACCCTCTTTCAGAGCAGCTGCTGATGGAAATGCCTCCTAGTGAAGACTTTTCTTGCCCATTAACTTGACATCAAGATCACCAGTCCTGGCCTTTGAATAAATACCAGGCATGGTTGCTTTGCTTGTAGTCGATTTATAATGACAACATAGTTTTATTTTATTGTCAGATTTTCCCAGAGGCCATGAAAACTCACTCCCTGAAGAGGGACAGAACCTTAATAATGCTATTTCTCCAAACCATAGCACTGTGTTCTATGAGCACTAGGTTGTTGGAGAGATAATTTCCTCTAAGCCAGAATTTCATCATTATTGACAAAACTCTATCACATATAATTAATGTTAAGTTTAGTAAACACCTGGAGAAGGAAGTGGTAATCACAGAAAGCCAGGACAACTTTAGTTAAGAACAGTTTAAGCTTATTTTTTAAAATAGTTATTTCAGTTGTAGATCAAGGCTATATGTGTATATCATTAACCTAGATTTTAAAAAAACATTAAATATCTCAGGCTATGGAAAAGATGGAGATGTGACCTAGGCAATATTATGATTAGATGTCTATGGAACGGATTAGATGTCTAGACACAAAAAAAGTCAGTCATTGGACACAGGAAGGGTTTTAATATACTTAATGATGAATTTAGAGTCCCCAAAATTTTGACAGAGAATTGAGGTGAAGTTAATAAAATGAAATTTGAAGTCTTACTTTTGGTTAAAAGACATAGAATGCATGATTAGACAGAAATTTGTTTGAAACAGCTAAAAAGCAAGAGGAGTTATTGAGAAGAGAGCATATTTGGATTCATTGTACTTTGGTTTCCTTTCCAGCTCTTTACTTGCTACCTAGATGATACTGAGCAATCAATCAATCAATAAATATGCATTTATAAATATCTATTATGTATGGGACATTGTGCTAGGTGTTGTGTTTAAATGTACAAAGAATGAAAAAGATCACTATTTAAAAGGAACTTATAGTCTAAACCACTTAACCTTTATCATTTTATTTATCTATAAAATGAGGGGGTTGGACCAGAGAGATTTCTTTGAGGTTAAAAAAAAGAAAAGCTTTTTATAAAGTCTAGGCATATAGGGGAAGCTGTCTCCTCACTGCCCATAATTTCCAAATATTTTTCTTGATCTTTCCATACGTCTGTCAGTTTTTAATTTTTTTAATTTAATTTAATTCTTGGGTTCCAAATTCTCTCCCTTCCTCCCACCCCACTGCCCCCATTGAGAAAGCAAGTTACTTGGCAAAGGTTAAAAATGTGTAATCATGAAAAATATTACTACAATAGTCATGTTATAAAAGTAAACATAACCTACCCTCCCCCCCCAAAAGAGAAATCTCAAAAAAATAGAGTGGAAAAAAAGCATGCTTAAATCTGTACTCAGACACCATCAGTTCTGTCTTTGGGGTGGATAGTATTATTTTTTGGGGTATGTATAGATAGGTTAAGCCCTTCAGAGTTCTCTTGGGTCACAGTATCACTGAGAGACAGTAAGTCATTCACAACTGATCATCCTGCAATATTGCTGCTACTTTGTATAAAGTACATTTCCCATTGTATCTGCCCATGTAAGTTTTTTTTTTACTAAGAACATCCTGATTATCATTTTCCATAACAACATCATTTCATCTCAATCATATACCATAATTTGTTCAGTCATTCTCCAGCTACACCCCCTCAATCTCCAGCTCCCTGCTGCCAGAAAAGAGCTGCTATAAATACCCCTGTACATATAAATTCTTTTCTTTCTGTATTTCTTCTCTTCTGGAATATAGACCTAGCAGGGGCACTGCTTGACCAAAGGAGGCATAGTTTTATACTCTTTTGACATAGTTCCAAATTGTTCTACATAATTGTCGAATCATTTCACAACTCCTCCAACAGTGCATCAATGTCTCAATTTCCCTACATCCCTTCCAATATTTGTCATTTTCTCCTTCTGTCCTATTAGCCAATCCAACAGAAATAAGGTAGTACCTCAGAATTCTTCCAACCTCCATTTTTCTTATCAATAAAGTTAGTAAATTTCTTTAAAAAATGAATTAAATAGATTACATTGATAACCTTATCTGAAAACTGTTCATGTTTTTTGATCATTTGTCAATTGGGAAATGGCTCTTATTTTTTTACAAATTTGACTCAGTTCTCTGTGTGAGAAATGAAGTTAGAGAAATTTGTTTCAATATTTTTTCTACAGTTACTATTGCTAATTGTAATTTTCTCCATCCTATCCCCCACCGCCACTTATTCTCTCTCCTTTCACCCTTTCCCTCAGAAGTGTTTTGCATTTGACTACCCAGCCCCACAATTTTCCATCCCTTCTATCGCCTTCATCCCAACCCACCCCATCTCATCCCCTTTCTTCTATCCCTTTTCTCTCCTATGTTCCTCTAAGGTGAGCTAGATTTCTATAGCCAACTGAGTAGCCTCTTTGAGCCAATTCCAATGAGTAAGGCTCACTCACTCCACCTCACCTTCCCCCCCACTTTTTCCACTACGTTGAAAAAACCTTTTCTTGTCTCTTTTATGTGAAATAACTTATCCCATTCAACCTCTCTTTTCTTTTTTCCCCAATACTTGCCCTTTTCTTAATTCCATCTTTTTAATCTATCATACTTCACTTCAACTCTTACTGTGCCTTGACTATTTATGCTTCTTCTAATTGCCCTAATAAATGAGAAAGTTCATATGAGTTATCAGTATCATCTTCCCATGCTGAAATATAAGCAATTCAACATCATTAAGTCCCTTATGATATGCCTTTCTTGTTTATCTTTTTTTGTGTTTCACTTGAATCTTATATTGGAAAAAAATTTTTTTTAGGTTTGTGGGGCTTTTTTTTGGTAAGGCAGTGGGGGTTAAAGTGACTTGTCTAAGGTCACACAGTTAGATAATTATTAAATATCTGAGACCAGATTTGAACTCCAGTACTCCTGACTCCAGGGCTAGTGTTCTATGCACTGTGCCACCTAGCTGCCCCTGAATCTTACATTTGAATATCAAATTTTCTGTTCAGCTCTGGTTGTTTCATCACAAACATTTGAAAGTTTAATATACATTCATTGAATATACATCTTTTCCCCTGGAAAGGTATGTTTAGTTTTGCTGGATAGTTGATTCTTGGTTATGTTCCAAGGTCATTTGCATTCTGGAATATCATATTCCAAGTCTTATGATCCCTTAATGTAGAAGATGCTAAATTTTATGTTATCCTGCCCATGGCTCCATGATATTTGAATTGGGTTTTTTTTGGTTGCTTGCAATATTTTCTCCTTAACTAGAGAGTTCTGAAACTTGACTATAATATTACTGACAGTTTTCATTTTGGGATCTATTTCAGGAAGTAATCAGTGAAATCTTTCAAATTCTACTTTCCCTCTGCTTCTAGGATATCAGGGCAGCTTTCCTGGATAATTTATTTTCTTTTTTTCTTTTAGGTTTTTGCAAGGCAATGGGGTTAAGTGACTTGCCCAAGGCCACACAGCTAGGTAATTATTAAGTGTCTGAGGCCAGATTTGAACCCAGGTACTACTGACTCCAGGGCCAGTGCTCTGTCCACTGTGCCACCTAGCCGCCCCACCTGGATAATTTATTGAAAAATGATATATTGGCTCTTTTTTTGGTCCATGGTAGTCCAACAATTTTTAAATTATCTCTCTTGGATTTGTTGTCCAGGTCAGTTGTTTTTCCAATAAGCTCTTTCACATTTTCTTCTAGTTTTTCCATCCTTTTGATTTTGTTTTATTGTTTCTTGATTTTTCCTAAAGTCATCAGCTTCTCTTGACTCCATGCTATATTTTTAAAGAATTATTTTCCTCAGAGAGCTTTTGTATTTCCTTTTCCATTTGACTAATTCTTTTTTTTTAAGGTATTCTTTTCCTCATTGGCTTTTTGGATCACTTTTCCATTTGTCCCAAACTGGTTTTTAAGATGTTATTTTAGGGCGGCTAGGTAGCACAGTGAATAGAGCACTGGACTTGGAGTCAGGAGTACCTGGGTTCAAATCTGACGTTAGACACTTAATAATTACCTAGCCATGTGGCCTTGGGCAAGCCACTTAACCCCATTGCCTTGAAAAATCTAAAAAAAATGCTATTTTATTCAGTATTTTTTTGGTATCTCCTTCACTCAAACATAGAGAACTGAGTCACCTGCTGACTCAGTTTTCATGATTTTCTCTCAAGGCTCTCATTTCTCTTCCCATGTTTTCCTCTACCACCTTAATTGATTTTTAAAATCTTTTTTCAGCTCTGTCATAGCCTGAGACAAATTCATATTTTTCTTGAAGCTTTGGATGCAGAAATTTTAATTTTATAATCTTCTTAGAGTGTATTTTGCTCCTTTGTATGACCAAAGTAATTGTTTATGGTCAGATTTTTTTTTCTTCTATGTGTTTGTTCATTTCCCTATCCTATGACTTGATTTTAATTCTTTGTTAAGGTGGGGCTCTGCTTCAAGGGAGAAAGATGCATTGTCCCAAGCTTTAGGGGTTTTTTGCAACTGTTTTCAGAGATACTCCCAGGTCTTAAGAGAGACTATGGCTACTCTCCTAGTCTGTGCTCTACTCTGTGGATGACCACAAGTACTTCTTTCTGTCCTAGAATTGTGAGGACAGTTCACTGAAGGCAGTGAGCTCTGTTGTGCTTCTGCTCCTTTCCCTAAATTTGATGCCCCAGAATGAGACCTGGATCTGAGTATGGGCAAAGAAACAGAGTCCTGCCTCAGCGATAGCATAGAGACCTCTGAAATCTCCCCCAACTCGTCTCTATGGACTGAGCTCTTCAGAAGCAGCTGCCCAGTTGCTTTGGAGGTCTGTTCCTGATCTCCTGGGACAGGGTCTGTGTTGAGACCTTTGCTGGTCTATTCTCTGCGCTCACTCTGGTGTGGCAGAATTTTCCTGATGACCCTCCAAGCTGTCCTTGGCAATGCCTGGACTGAGAGGTCTGGAAACCACCACCATTGTCACAGACTCAGGTGCCTTGTGGTCTAGTCCTGGATGGTTGGAGCCAGTTGGGTACAGAGGGGGTCTAGACTGCATTACAGGTCCTTTCTAACCTTTTTGTAACAGACTCTTCCCAAGGATCTTCCTAGTTTTCTTGGACTGGAAAATTGTTTCATTCAATATTTTTGTGGGTTCTGCCACTTGAGAATTTTGTTATATTATTATTGGAGAGCTTGGGAGAATCCCTGCCTTTACTCCATCATCTTGGCTCCCTCTCTCCAAATGTCTATCAGTCTTAAAGTCTCCTATCACACATATTCTCTTGAAGAAAAATAAAACCATACCTCTTCTCCAAAGCTCTCCCAACAATGACACAACTTACACAGGCACATAGACTTGCATCTGCATTCTCTCAGGTAACATGGAACCATAGAGGTGAAGTAGTATGCATCCATGTGTGGAGAACATTCAATAGAAAAGGATGTTATGATCATTTTTTCCAAAATACTTAATTTCCTGGATGAGGAAAGTGAGGTTTAGATGACTAAAATTTATTTTTCTGAAATCACAAAGCTTACTAAGACTTTTCAGTTTTCTCACTCATGAAATGGTTAGCTTACCCTTAAAATTTCCTTTATTCTTTCCATATTCATTTGTCCATTTCCCCTTTTGGTCAGAAGCCTATATTTAAAAAAATAAGTTACTAGAGTTTAGCATATTGTTTGTGAAACCAAATCTGAGTGGACTGATAGAAGGATTGACCCTGTTCTGAATATCAGCATGTATTTAATTGGGGTTATCCTTGTATGAGAGGAGAATTGGTAGTAGTTACTTGTGAAGTTTGATTTGAGAAACTCAGAAAGCCTTCTCCTTCCAAATTTCCTTATTTAGCTGAATCAAAATATCTCTCTACCTAGGTGTTAATAGTATTTTAAAAATTTTATTAATAATGGGGCGGCTAGGTGGCGCAGTGGATAAAGCACCAGCCCTGGAGTCAGGAGTACCTGGGTTCAAATCTGGTCTCAGACACTTAATAATTACCTAGCTGTGTGGCCTTGGGCAAGCTACTTAACCCCATTTGCCTTGCAAAATCCTAAAAGAAATTTATTAACATATGGATTTATTATTCAAGTCCTTACAAATAGAAGTATGAAGATTCCAACTGGATGTCTGGGGAAATGGGAGAAAATTCTCAAAATAGAGAGATGATCTAATGGTAAAATGTTAGAGTTCTGTGTTTTGAGTGAGAAAGACTAAAATTTCAAATTACCTCTGAAATTTACTTGCTGGTAGCCACGTGAAAATCACTTAGTCTCTGAGCCTCAGTTTACTCATGTGTAAAAGAGGATAATAATATCTGTAGGACACGATACCTGTACTACCTACATCAGGGGAAGCTAGGTGGTGCAATGAATAGAGCACCAGCCCAGGAGGACCTGAGTTCAAATTCAGCCTCAGACATTTAACACTAGCTGTGTGATCCTGAGAAGACACTTAACACCATTTGCTTCCCATTCAGGGCCATCTCCAGTTGTCCTGATCCATATCTGATCACTGGACCGAGATGACTCTGGAGGAGGAAGTGAAGCTGGTGACTTAGTATAGCATCTTCTCACTCAAATCCAGTTCATTTGCTTGTCATGGCATCCTGTTCTTCTTTGTGAACAAAGGACAAAACAACAACAGCAACAATAGCTATATTATAGTTGTTTGTGAAGTTGAAATAGTATATTTCATCATTCTAACCCAAAGTTTGCACAATGGACCATAAACCAGAATATGAGGTTCAAATAAAAACATTTTACATAGTATAAAGATATAAGGAAACTATTTTGTAAACTTTAAACTACTATATAAATATGATGCCAATAAGTAGAAGGCAGTGAAGACAAATTTTGCCTGATCACCCTTTTTCTGGTGGTAGGGTCTTGACTGAAGGCACAGAGGACAGGAGTGCTTGATGCTTCAATGAAATCCAAAAATGCAAGTATCTTAGTAGAATCAATGAAGCAGTCACTAAAGCTATTCTGCTCATTATGCTGTTCCATCAGACATCTGAAAGCTGGCCATTTTCAATGATTTCTAAGAATGTTTTCCTCCCTCTCACCCCTTCCAGGTATTTGTCTTCACTATGTACTCTGTTGGTGGCAAAAAAGCAATTTCCAGTTCCAAATGATAGCATATAAAATTGTCAGAAATAAAGCCAAGTGAGCGACTGCTCTTTTCCTTGAAGAAGCACCTCCAGGCCCCATGCCAGGAATGCCTGGGCTAGTGTTAAATAACCACCATCTATTCAACATTTGTAAAATGTTTTTATTTGAACCTTATATCCTGGAAGGTCTGGTTTATGATCCATTGTGCAAACTTTGCATTAGAGTTATGAAATTAGCTGACTTCATCATCACTCTAAATAGATGTCACGTATCATCTCCTTTCATCACATCACTCATTGTTTCTCATTCACAACACATATCACTTCATTCATCTCTAGATGCTGGATATGGTGGCATAATTGTAACCTTAGACAAGTCACTTTATCTCTATGAGACTTAATTTCCTTATCTGTAAAGTGAAAAGGCTGGAATAGATGAGCTCAAATTCCTTCCAGTTCTAGGTGGTTCTCTGATATTATCTGTCTGCACATACACATACTACATATATGTATTTATGTATTTCTAGTCATCAGCATAGTGACCAAGGGAAAAACCTATCTTCCTAAAGAGATAAATATCCTAAGAAGATTTTTAATCTTCCATCTTTGTTAATTTTAAGGCAGTGACAGTGCCTCCTCCAACATAATAAAATCACCTCACTCTTTACAAAAAACAAAAGTTAAAAAAAAACCTCTTGCTTTTCCATTTTTCTTAAACATTTCTTCCATTTCTCTTAAACATCAGGCCATTTCTTACTTGTGCACTTCTTTCCCCCCGTTTCATTCCTATATCTTAATTTTCAAATGTCAAGGCAACTTTTCATTTTCCTGGTGTTTTGGTGGGAGAAAAATTGAGGAGAAAAATAGAATGTCCTTCCCAGTCTGAGGTGCCACATCCTTAATTTCAATTATCTGTAATGTTTCAAGCAAGTTATAAACTTTTGAAATTAAGGTGCTACATAGTAGCATAACCAGAGCAGGGAATTCATTATTTTTAACACAGAGAAGACAGCCATCTAGTGGCTCTTTCACCTTTAAACGCCACTCTGGTCTATGCCAGTTTATAGGCATGCTTTGTTCCTAAACTTCCCTTTCCTCCCCCCCCCCCCCCCCCCCGCAAAACTGCTTTTGAAATGAATGACCTTTATTCTTGCTATATATTATTTCTAAGATAATTTGGTTTTCCAGGTCAGCCTGTTTAATAAATGACACTTTGTAAAATGCAGGAAGAAATGTCCTTCATATTCCCTTTTTTCTATATTTAATGTTCTCTTTGCTACCCTGCAATGAGCTTGTCTATCTCAACTTCCTTCACTTTATTCTGCCATTTCTCCTGGTAGTGGTTGGTGATTATCTATTCTAGGATCAACTGTCACCTGACAGAAAAATTTTTGAGCTCTGATAAAATTGCTTCTCTACCAGTTCCATCCCTAGCAATCTCATATAACCTTAACTTTTAATCTGACCCGTCATTCATTGCTTATCTCCATTTTGCTTATCAAGAAATAGATGGGATTGTGATAGTAACCTGCCATTTTGGTACTTCAAAATTGCCAATAAAAAGACTGGATAAAAGCCTTTCTGGCAATCTTTGTCAGCTTGGCATAAGGTTCTGAGTTTATGCATTGCTGGATATAAAAACCAGATATTCAGATGAACCCTGGGCCTGGAGAGTCTACAGGTTTACGTCCAAAGCCCAAGTGAGTTCTTATTTAAACTCAGATAAGAGCAGGTCTAAAAAAGATTTGTTCAGAGCCATAGAAAATGGCATTCAGGGGTTCTTAAGCTTTTTTTCTGTCATGGCAGCCTGGTAAACTCTATGGATGCCTCAGAATGTTTTTAAATGCATAGAATAAAATACATATGATTACAAAGAAAGGCAATTATATTGACATAAAGATAATTTGTCTCCCCCCCCCAGCTTTATAGACTGAAATTTTACATTAAGAAATCCTGATCTCAGGGTAGCTAGGTGGCTCAGTGAATGGAGCAAGAGTCCTGGAATCAGTAGGACCTGAGTTTAAATCCAGCCTCAGACACTTAATAATTACCTAGCTGTGTGTCCTTGGGTATGTCACTTACCTTGCAAAAAGGCCAAAAAAAAAACCCCACAATAAAAACCAAACCCCTGATCTAGTCTAGTAAAATCTAGATTTCACAAAGAAGGAAACTGAAGCATAGAGAATTTCATAGGATCATAGATATAGAACTGGAAGAGTGGTTATGTAGAAAGTGAGACCCAGAGAAGGTTAATGACCTGTCCAGAGTCATATAGTGAGCAAGTTGTAGTGCTAGGCCTTGAATCAAGGTCTTCGCTCTCCAAATCCAGTGCCCTTGCTTTTCTTTTTTTTTTAGAATTTTTATTTAAGGGGCAATGGGGTTAAGTGACTTGCTGAAGGTCGCACAGCTAGGCAATCATCAAGTGTCTGAGGCCAGTGCCCTTTCTTTTGAACCATGTCGAGTTATTTTCAGTCACTTTCAGTGCGTGTGTGTGTGTGTGTGTGGGGTCTAATTTAGAGTCAAACCAAGTTTTTGAAAGAGGCTGAACCTAAAGACAGTTCTTTCTAACTTTCTGTTTCTCCATCTCCATCTGCTTCTCCATCTTCTTACTGGACTATCTTTCTATTGTATTATTATTCCTATCCTATCCTATCCTATCCCATTCCATCCCATCTCATCCCATCCCATCCTCTCCCAGCTCGTCCCATCCTGTCCCGTCCCATCCTGTCCCATCCCAGCCTATCCTATCCTTTTCTATTTACATTAATTACCTGCTATAAGTTAGTCACTCTAGTAGGTGTTGGGGAAACCATGACAACAGCAACAGAAACAATATAAACAACAAAATGCAGTTGCTAATATCAAGTAGTTTGTATGCTAATAGTGGGAAGTTATCCTAGCGATGAAAAAATTCAAAATACCTTCAAAATAAGAGAAATGGCAGGATTAAGAACTCCAGAGCCAGTATTCTACATCATACTCTCCACTCATCCTAAGGTATATAAACCCTTCTATTTGGAAAGATTTCTTCTCCTCCCTTTTCTCCCCAACCCCAATGTTATTTTGGTTACTTTTGTGTTTCCATATTTGGCCCATTCTTTTTGTATACCCCATTTTATATCTTTATGTGGTTTCACAGCACAACACATAATATGCCTGGAGGCTTCTTCCTCTTATAGCTCTAAGTCTTTAATGTTGCAAATGAAATTTGATGAGTGACATCAAACAGTGCTATTCTCTGAGCTATTTTCAAGCTCATAAAAAAGGCACTGAATGAAATAAAAATGATAGTTTTAGATTTAAATCAGGTAGTGGTCATTATTTGATTGTGTGTGTCTGTGTGTGTGTGTGTGTGTGTGTGTGTGTGTCTGAGAGAGAGAGAGAGAGAGAGCATAGAAATCATAGAGAGCATAGAAAGATACAAAGACAAACACACACACGTACACAAACACACACACAGAAAGCTCACCAGAAAATAAAATGAAAAGGCAAGTTTAAAGGAAACCTTAAGCTGACCCATATGTTTGCCACTTATTTTATAGTGGCTTATATTTTGCTGCCTCTGTGTATATAAACCATGGTTTCTGTTTGGAAATTGCAAAGTATGATGTATTCTTGGAGGTTGTAATAGCATTTCCTCATGGAGCTGTCTTTATTCTTTCTTTGTGCTTTTGTGTGTTTGTGAAAGTGGAACAAATAGAAATATTAAGGACTTTTCACCTATCAATATGCACATATATGAAAAAATATATATGTATGTGTATATAGTTTTCAATTCTAAAATGTACGAAAGATAAAGTAGAGTTTTTTGGGGTTGTTTTAATAATAGTCCTGGCTGGTAATGCAAAGTGTTATTCTTGTGTTGTATGTAGGTTTTTTTTAAGATTGTAATAAATAGTTTATGGCTTGTATCTCATAGCCCTGGTGGCTCATAAATGCACTCTGGAGGTGGAATGCTATGTCCATCACAGATTGCTTCAATAAATAAGTCATCTCCTTCTCTAAAGTCATTTGTAACCCCATAGCAGCTTTACTTTCAGCCAGTGAGAAAATAAAGAATTTGATCGACTAGTTTACATTGTCATTCCTCCTGAAGAAAGCCAGTAGACAGGATCTATATCAGGTCACTTTAATCAACCAGTATTTTTTTTTGAAAAGTTGTTGTTGTTTTTAGTAATTCTTTATGGCCAATTTCTGCAGAATCAATTGGATTGGCTGCGCTCTTGAAATTCTTCATTATGATGGTTAAGAAGACCAGATGGACAATTTTTTTTTTTGATTTTGTGATTTCCTCATACAGCTGTGGCCTCAGAGACAATTCCATGTGATATCAACTGTGATAACTTCTTTGTACTCATGGGGTGAAGAGAAATGGGAGGAGTGGTATCCCATCATAAATATAGAGAAATTCTTATAGAATAGGCCCACCCAACATCACCCAGGACAACATCACAGAATGATTCCTGTTGCTATTGCTCTGAGATTTTTTTGTTGCTTTTTTTTTAACTGACTTTCACACTGGAAAGAGCATAAAAGCTATGGAGTCAGAGGAACTGTATTCAAATAATACATTCATGGATCTAGAGATAGAAGGAACCTTGGGGATCATATAATTCAGTCCCCCATTTTAAGAAAATTTAAGGCCAGGTAGATTATGAAATATCCTCATTCACAAAGATTATATCTGGTTCAGGATTTGAATTCAAGTCTTTTGATTGTAGAGTCAATGTTTCCCCCCCCACAGCCTTACATTACCTTCATGTCTCATTATTTGTGTGACCTTGAGATGTCATATAATTTCTCTTGACCTCAGTTCACTCATCTATAAAATGACAGGAATGGGGTAGCTAGACGGTGCAGTGGGTAGAGTCCTGGACCTCTGTCAGAAAGACTCATCTTCCTGAGTTCAAATCTGATCTGTGTGATCCTAGGTAAATCAACCCTATTTGCCTCAGTATCCCTATCTATAAAATGAGCTTAGGAAGGAAATGGCAAACCACTTTAGTGTCTTTGCCAAGAAAATCCCAAATGGGATCATGAAAAGTCAGAATGGACTAAAACTAGTGAACCACAAAATGAGAGGGTTGTCTGTAACACTTTGTAGATTCCTTTCAGTTGTAGATTGAGGATTTTCTGAGATATTTTCTATGGTTCTTTGGTTTCTGTTTTTAAAACAGACTCACGAGTGTCATTATCTTTTTTTTTTCATTTTTTTAAAAATTTATTATTTGAGTTTTACAATTTTCCCTCCAATCTTGCTTCCCTCCCCCCCACCCCCACCCCCACAGAAAGCACTCTGTCAGTCTTTACTTTCTTTCCATGTTGTACCTTGATCCAAATTGGGTGTGATGAGAGAGAAATCATATCCTTAGAGAAGAAAAGAGAAGTCTCAGAGGTAACAAGATCAGACAATAAGATATCTGGGTTTTTTCCCCCTAAATTAAAGGAAATAGTCCTTGCACTTTGTTCAAATTCCACAGCTCTTTATCTGGATACAGATGGCACTCTCGTTTGCAGACAGCCCAATATTGATCCCGATTGTTGCACTGATGGAATGAGCAAGTCCTTCAAGGCTGAACATCACTCCCATGTTGCTGTTAGGGTGTACAGTGTTTTTCTGGTTCTGCTCATCTCACTCAGCATCAGTTCATGCAAATCCCTCCAGGCTTCCTTGAAATCCCGTCCCTCCTGGTTTCTAATAGAACAAGTGTTCCATGACATACATGTACCACAGTTTGCTAAGCCATTCCCCAATTGAAGGACATTTACTTGATTTCCATTTCTTTGCCACCACAAACAGGGTTGCTATAAATATTTTTGTACAAGTAATGTTTTTATCCTTTTTCATCATCTCTTCAGGGTATAGACCCAGTAGTGGTATTTCTGGGTCAAAAGCGTATGCACATTTTTGCTGCCCTTTGGGCATAGTTCCAAATAGCTCTCCAGAAGTGTTGGATGAGTTCACAGCTCCACCGACAGTGTAATAGTGTCCCAGATTTCCCACAACCCTTACAACAATGATCATTATCCTTCCTGGTCATATTGGCCAATCTGAGAGGTGTGAGGTGGTACCTCAGAGAAGCTTAATTAATGATTTAGGGCATTTTTTCATATGGCTATGGATTGCTTTGATCTCCTCATCTGTAAATTGCTTTTGCATATCCTTTGACCATTTGTCAATTGGGGAATGGCTTTTTGTTTTAAAAATATGACTCAGTTCTCAGGTGTCATTATCTTTTATTTCTCTTATGATGCTCCTCTTCCATCCTGTCTGCTGCAATACAGCAAGAATGATTAGTCATCTTCCCATTTGTACAATGAAATTTCCATAATCCCCACCTATGAACCTCACATAGTCTCTGAGCACTCCTAGGCCTCCTACATGAGTTTAGCCTTATAACAGCTAGCATCCAATGCTTGAAGTCTTATACTTTTCAGCCTTAAAACTTTCTCTTTAAGATATTTTGAACTTTATTTTTCAAATTAATAACTTTGTTCCATTAGAGCTGATAAAACAAAACTGTTGGATGCCCTCTCTATACTCAATTCAGCTAAATGGGGTAAACATGGCAACAGCAGGATGAAATCAAGTTAATAACTAAAAAAAAGAGCCAGATTTAGGAAGGAAAAGAATGAGCAGTGGTATCCAGGATGCTTATATAATAATACAAGTCTCCCTAATGGTGGGAGATAAAATTTTATAGACAGATTTGGGGAAACAGGAGAAGTTTCCTTTTTAAAAATTTGATTAATTAAAAATTAGCAAATTTAACAAAATTGAAATGTGATTAAAATTGTTTATTTTATACAGTATTTTATAGTTTAACATTTTTTTCCTCATTAAAAGAGTGTGGTACATATACTTTTCCCATTTTCAAAAAGTTTAGAGTAATGACTTGTCTGAGGTGCCACAGTTTATAAGTGGCTAAATCAGGACTGAAACTAGATTTTTCCAGTAGTAGTTCACTATGCTCAAGCCTGAATACATTTTCTTTTACACTCAGATGACCACAGATGGATTAAATTCTTTAGGATTGTCTAAAGAATTAATATCCAGGGGCAGCTAGGTGGCATGGATGGAGCATGGGCCCTGGATTCATGAGGACCTGAGCTCAAATCACTTAATACCTACTTAGTTGTGTGACCTTGGGCAAGCAGAAACCAAAAAAAAAATAATTACAAAGAATTACTATCCTTCATTATAGAGTACTGGGTCTGGAGTCAGACACTTATTAGATGTGTGACCCGGGGTAAGTCATTTAATTTCTCTCTTCCTCAGTTCCTCTACTTTGAAATTGGGTTAGTAATAGAAATATCTCCTAGGGTTGTTATAAGGATCAAATGAGATAATATATTTGTAAAGCACTTATTACAATGTCTGGCACATTGTAGATACTTAATAATTGCTTCCTTCCTTCCTTCCTTCCTTCCTTCCTTCCTTCCTTCCTTCCTTCCTTCCTTCCTTCCTTCCTTCCTTCTTTCCTTCCTTCCTTTTCTCCCTTCTTCCCTTCCTTCTATTATTCTTTTCTTCCTCCCTTTTTAAAAATCTCTTTCCCTTCCTCCTTCCTACTCCCTCCTGTCTCTCTATTCACCTCTTTTCTCTCCTTTCTCCTTCCTTCCAACTAGTTTAATACTAATAATCACAATATCAATAAGAAAAAATCTCTATAGCATTTTTAGGTTTGCAAAATACTTTACTTATTTGATCTTCACAACAACCCCAAGTATTAGTTGCAATTATTATCCCTTCTTTTATACATGAGCAAATTGGGAGTGAGAGATATTAATTGCTCAGGGTCACAGAGCTAATCAGAGCTTGAGTTGAGATTCAAATTCAGGTTTTTTGATACTAAATCTTCATTTGTTATGCTTAACTGTCTATGCTAATGTAAAAGACATGGCAGAAGTACTCTTCAACCCTTCTTAGTAAACAAGAGCACCATAGTTTTACTTAAGGGCCATGTTCTAGGTATGCCTATGCCATTTAGTGATTGTTGACCCAGATCTCAAAAGCTCTCTTCTTCTTTACGTTTGCTAAAACTTTAGAAAGCTTTGTCTACTTCATCTACTTTCACTCTTTTCTAAACTTTCTGTAAACTAATGTAATGTAATAACCTTTCATGAGGTTGATCACTTTTTCATCCTTGATATTCTCTTATATCTAGATCTTCAGGACAACTTTCCCCTGCTTCTCCTTCTACTTATCTGACCACCCCTTCTCTGTCTTCTTTACTGCCTCCTTTCCAGATCATTAAGTATCTATACTGGTTCTTTCTAGGCTCTCATCTTTTCTCATCCTTTTTCACTTGGTGATCTCCATTGTACTCAATTATCATCTCTCTCTGTTGACTATTCAAAAGTTTGTTTATCCAGTCCTAACCTCTCTTTTGATCTCCAATTTCATATTTTCAACTGTCTATTAGACATCTAGAATTGAAATTTTTGTAAACATTTTAAATTCAGCATGTCTAAAACAGATCTCATTATTTTTCCTCCCCCAAACCATCCCTACTTCCAAAATTCTTTATTTCTGTTGAGGGTATCACATCCTCTCAGTTCTCTAACATACAACCTGGGTATCATCCTTGACCCCTCATTCTCTTTCTTTCTTTCTTTCTTTCTTTCTTTCTTTCTTTCTTTCTTTCTTTCTTTCTTTCTTTCTTTCTTTAATTTTTTTCAAGGCAATGGGGTTAAGTGGCTTGCCCAAGGCCACACAGCTAGGTAATTATTAAGTGTCTGAGGTCGGATTTGAACCCAGGTACTCCTGACTCCAAGGCTGGTGCTCTATTCACTGTGCCACCTAGCCACCCCCTCATTCTTTTTCAATCTTCCCCTCCTCATATCCAGTTGGATGCTGAGGTTTGTCACTTCTATCTTTATAATATGTCTTATAATATGACCCCCCCCAACACACACACACACACACACACACACACACACACACACACTGCCACTACATGGTTGCAGACCCCCATCTCCTAGGATTGTTTTCTTGAAAACCTGTGTCCAAGCCCTACCATATACATCTCTTAGTTGTGTGACTTTGGGCATGTCATTGAACCTTTTTCTATAGTAGTCTCCTCATCTGTAAAAATGAAAAAGTTGGACTTTCTAGTTCCAACTCCAAATCTGTGCTTCTATGAGATGACCTGCTGGAAAAAGGTTATTTCTCCTTTTGTGTATTGCCTATGTAAAGTTGAGAGAGCACCCTGCTAATCCTGAACCACATGAATTTATGAATTTAAAGAAAAATGACTCTAGAAACTCATTAAGTTTCCCTGTGGCAAAATAGTAACTCACTGAATTTTCAGTTCCCCTTCTTGCATGCAAATGTTACTGATCATTACAAGAGGCCTTTAGAATTTCTGGCTTTTGTTTGTGATTTGCTTACATCTAGGCAGTTACAGAGTATACTTCTCACAGCCAGCACATCTGTCAAGCTATTTTGTGCTTGGCCATGCACATATGTATTTATAATAGAGTAAATTGCATTTACAGTATAAGGTGGCATTTTTCCTGCAGTCTGGAAGCATTGTTAAGTTATTAGGTATTTTAGAAGATTGGATCTGATAAGAGAATTTGAACAGAAGTGAATATTTGGACTTCATATCTGGCCCTTCTGGCTCTTTTTGTTTTTTGTTGTTTTGTTTTTGTTTTTAAAAAGCAAACAATATACTGAAACATCCTCAGGGGCATTTCCCAGTCATTCTGACTCTGGCATATCAACAAGAAGTGCCAAACTGAGATCCTAAGAGGGCTGTCTGGCTTAAACCTTAAATTTTATGTAAATAGCCTTTGTTGCTTAGATGTATGTATGGACTGAGCCTCTGCTCATAGAAGCCTCTTTTGAAATGAGAGGAATCCAATCTTGGAGCCACAGAGGGATGGCAGATATCACATATTTGAATATTGTAAATAGATCTAATAGAATTGCTTTGTCAGCCGTTATTACCTCGTTTTAAATTATTCTAGAAAGAGAGATAGGAAAGACTGCCATCTGGTGGGTATATCAAATTACAAAGGAAAAATTGTATTTCCCCACCTCCAAGGCTTGTTTTTCAGTGGATTTATTTACATTAAATATTAGAGGAATTTTTTATTTGCCACAATATGATTAAAATATGCATTCAGAAACACTAGATACCATTAGGCATTCTTGAACATTATTAATGATATTTGATATTTCCTTTTAATAATCATGTTAACAAATTTTAAAAATTAATACAACACACCTGTGTGTCAGACAATGCACTGTAAGGTGGAGATGGAAAGAAAAAAAATGAAAAATTTCCTCTCTCAATAAGCCTACTTTTTGAAATTCTATAATTATATTTTTGTTTGTTTATTGAATGTGTATGAAAATGAATGTTGAATGAAAAGTCTTTCTTGCATTTGCCCTTATACAGATGCTATTGAAGAAGGAAAAAAAAAAACTCTGCTCCTATAAAAGATTTTCCACTAGGTTGAAAGCTCTTGGGCTTTTGCTTCCTAGGAATCAGCTCCTCTGAATCAGTTTCTTTCCCAACATATCTGGAGAACTTTTATCCTTTGACCTAGAGTTTTCTTTTTTCACTTCATGAGGGAATTGCTATCTTCAGTTCTGACTTGGTATACCTGAGTCATGCAAAGTAAAGCTCAATTTTCTCCTTTCTGTGATTTTGTCCCAGAACCCACCAACCTCCCTATCAATATTATATGTGGGAACCCCTGGTTCTGGAATCTAAACAAGTCTTTCCCTCATTTTCCCCACATCACACTCTCTAGACTTTATTTTATTTTATTTTTTTTAGGATTTTGCAAGGCAAATGGGGTTAAGTGGCTTGCCCAAGGCCACACAGCTAGGTAATTATTAAGTATCTGAGTCCGGATTTGAACTCAGGTACTCCTGATTCCAGGACTGGTGCTTTATCCACTGTGCAACCTAGCCATCCCTCTCTAGACTTTAAAGATGCTTTTCTTATGGTATTTATTTGCCAGGGAAAGTGTAGTGAAAAAATAAAGAATCTAAAATGATTCTACTCAGCAATCAGAATGAAAAGTTTGTATAATTCCTAAACCATCTAAAGTAATTAACTTCACCCTGTACTGAAGTACTGTGATTCTGCAGATCTTTCAGTCTGATCCTGCCTGACCCCCAAAAGAGAAATAGACTCTATACCCCACATATAATTTAAGGTTTACCCAGTTGGTCATTCTAAACACACTTTAGCAGGGTCACTATCCCAGGATAACTTTTAGCTTATCAGGTAGCATCTTGATCCATGATGGTATTGGTGGTACTCCAACTGAACTCCCATCTTTCCCATGGGAGAACATTATATTGGAAGTCAGGATACAAAGACAGAAGGAACAAAGCTGCTATGGAAACCAACGTTCATTCATTCAACTAACCAGGAATTTGTAAGATACAAAGGATTATATTCATTGGAAATGTAAAGGAATGTCAATAATTTTTGGTGTTTAACATTTTTGTTTTAATTTGCACAAGGATTGTCTTCAAGAGATGCACACCTACCCCACCTCCACTTTCCCCTACTGAAAAAAAAAAGTTACAAAGACCTTTCTGTTTTGGCACACACCTTTCTTTATGAATCCTTTTATTTGTTCATTCATGGCTTTTGGTTTTATCTTTGCAGTAGTTCCTAGACCCTTTGATAAGGGTAATAGATAGAAGAAGGGAAATATAATCTCTTTTCCCACTGCTTCAGATCATGCTGGGAATGGATTGATAGGGGTCAAGATGCAAACAATTCTAGTGATTTGACCATGGACCTGAAAATTTATGAATCTAATATGAGCCTGCTTCTGATTGAGAGTTTAGAAAACTACTTAATCTCTGTGGACTTCAGTTTCATGTGTCAGAAGGAGTATTGTGCTTTGTCACTTTTGAGTCCTCTATCAGCTGTGGTGCAACTCTGATAATTAGAGTAACATCTTGCATTTGTAGGGAACTTCTTAGTTTTTTGTTGTTTTTTTTTTAGTTTTTACAAGGCAATGGGGTTAAGTGGCTTGCCCAGGGCCACATAGCTAGGTAATTATTATGTGTCTGAGGTTGGATTTGAACTCAAGTACTCCTGACTCCAGGGCGGGTGCTCTATCCACTGCGCCACCTAACTGCCCTGACTTCTTACTTTTCAAAAGTGCTTTCTCTTCTCTCAGGTCTCTGAGCCTCTGTAAGCTCAGAATCCCTACTTCTCTCCTATCAATGAGCTTCCTTTAATCAAAGGTATAGCCCTAAGAGGGTGGGCTAAAAAAAAGAGAGAGAATGAAATAGTATATTAATAATATGAACTTTATCCTTTTATTATTTTGGGGGAGTTTCAAATAAGGGATGACTGTTTATACTAGACTGGTTTATCCCTGCCCCTGCACAATAGTGATTGTTATTGAAACACAGAATATCATCTTTTTTTTTTTCCAAAGGCCATATCTATGAGAAATTCAGAAATAGGAATAAGAATTGTTGAATGTCAGAGTAAGAAAGACTATCAGAGATTGCTACAAGTCATTGTCATTTGGTACATAAAATATGTGACTATGAGTCAAGAACATCTAGGTCCAAATCTGACTACTGACTCTTCCTTGCTATGACTTAAATTCTCTAAACTCTACTTTCTTCATCTATAAAAATGGGGAAAATAATAAATGTAGGACCTGCTTCACAGCATTATGGTGAGGCTAAAATGAAATGATGTATAGACATTATATAAATTCACATGGGATATAAATGATATAAATTCACATAGACCGGGAGTTGAAGGGAACATTGAATAGTTATGGAATGTTACCTACGTTTTTTCCCCTTCCTGGTTATTTCTTGGCTCCTGAATTTCCAAACCATGCTATCTTATTCTGGATCTAAACCTGAGGCCTCCTCACCCTAGAACATCTAATCATCCTTGCAATTTTCTGAACTTGAACTGCCTCTGTAAAGCTGGTCTTTTCCTTCCACTGTTTAGTTCCTCCCAGAGTATCTGTTCTGTGGAAGAGCCCAGACAAGTCTTTATTCACTTCCTGGGCTTTTGGACTTAAAGTCATATGTCTATGGAAGATACCACTGTCTGTCCAACCCTTCCTTCCCGTTTCACTCCCTTTTGTGGTTTGTTTTCTCTCATTAAAATTTAAACTCCAGGAGGGTAGGGATGATAAGTTTTGTTTCTATTCGTATCCCTAGCTTTTAGAACAGTTGTTGGCTTACAAGTGCTTAGTAATTACTTGTTTCCTTTCTCCCTTCTCTCTCCAAGGAAGACTTTGATTCCTGCCCTGAAGGGAACAGAAGAAGCCATGAGTCTGGCTATTCTGTTTTCTTCTGAGAAACAGAAATATTGGACTAGATTTGTATCTCATCTTCCTTCTTAAGTATTGCTGGTCTGCTTACATTGCTAATTTTTTGGTTCAAAACGGCCAACTTCTCTTGTCTCTGTCTCTTAAACAGGAAGAACAACCCAATTTTTTTTTTTTTTTAGTTTTTTGCAAGGCAAATGGAGTTAAGTGGCTTGCCCAAGGCCACACAGCTAGGTAATTATTAAGTGACTGAGACCGGATTTGAACCCAGGTACTCCTGACTCCAAGGCCGGCGCTTTATCCACTATGCCACCCAACAACCCAAATTTTAACCCACAAACTTGGTTCCTTTTCACCAAATGATAGTTATAAAAAAGACCATCACAAAAAGTAAATAATATGTAAATGCATTTATCCAAGTAGATAGCGAATAGGCATAACAGAAATTCTTCAAATAAAAATATACCAATCAATCAAAATTTATTAAGCACCTGCTATATTCTTGGAATTGTGTTAACCTTTGGAGATACAAAAAGAGACAAAAGATCACATGTTCCCTCAAAGAGCTTCCAGTATAATGAAGGAGAAAACATAAAAATAAATACAATGCGAAACAAACTAAATACAGAATAAATAGAAAATGGGTCAAGGCACTGAAATTAAGGAGGTTAGGGGAAGGCTTTCTGTCAAGGATGTGATTTTAGTTGGGAATTAAAGGAAGCCAAGGAGGTCAGTTATAGGAGTGAAGTAGGGAGAGAAATCTAGGAATGGTGGACAACCAGAGAAAATGGCTAGAACTGAAAGAATGGGTTATTTATAAAATAACTAAGTGACCAGTGCCATTGTATCAAAGTATATACACTCTTCATTTTGAATTAAGGTGTAAGAAAACTGGAAAGTTAGGAAGAGGTTAGGTTCAGAAGAACTTTGAAACTCAGACTTATTTTATATCAACTCCTGGGGGCATTAAATAAGAAGTTATTGGAGTTTATTGATTAGGAAAATGACCTTTTTAGATCTGTCTTTTAGGAAAATCACTTTCTTGGCAGAATGGTGAATGGATTGCAGTGGGAGAGGGACTGTAGACAAGCCACGAGCAGGTTATTGCAGTCAGAGGAGAGAAAGGGGGCATATTTAAGAGACTTTGCAAAGGTAAAATTATCAAACCTTAACCATAGCTTGAGTGTGAGAGGTGAGAGGGTGAGGGGTCTAAGATTACTCCCAAGTTGTCAGTTGAGGAACCAGTAGGATGATTTTGCCCTTTTCAGTAATAAGGAACATAGGATGTGGTGGGTTTAGGAGAAAAGATGATGAATTCTGTTTTGAACATATTGAGTTTAAGATGTCTACCAGATATCTAGTTGTTGAGATGATGAAACTGAAGCAAACAGGGTTAAGTGACTCGCTCAGAGCCACAAAGCTAGTAAGAATCTGAGTCTGATTAACTTTGATCTTCCTAGAAGATCTAGGCTAATTTTGAGAACACCCTCATCTTGAAAGATTACATTTTCATAAAGATTTTATTTATTTTGAGTTTTACAGTTTTCCCCCCTGATCTTATTTCCCTCCCTCACCCCCCCCCCCCATAGAAGGCAATTTGTCAGTCTTTACATTCTTTCATTGGTATACATTGATCCAAATTGAATGTGATGAGAGAGAGAAATCATATCCTTAAGGAAGAAACAAATAGTAAGAGATAGCAAGATCAGTTAATAAGATATCCGTTTTTTTTTTTCTAAATTAAAGGTAATAGTCCTTGGTCTTTGTTCCAACTCCACAGTTCTTTCTCTGGATACAGATGGTATTCTCCATTGCAGACAGCCCCAAATTGTTCCTGATTGTTGCACTGATGGAATGAGCAAGTCCATCAAGGTTGGTTATTGCCCCCATGTTGTTGTTAGGGTGAACAGTGTTTTTCTGGTTCTGCTCATCTCACTCAGCACCAGTTCATGCAAATCCCTCCAAGCTTCCCTGAAATCCCGACCCTCCTGGTTTCTAATAGAACAATAGTGTTCCATGACATACATATACCTCAGTTTGCTAAGCCATTCCCCAATTGAAGGACATTTACTTGATTTCCAATTCTTTGCCACCACAAACAGGGCTGCTATGAATGTTTTTGTACAAGTGATGTTTTTTCATCATCTCTTCAGGGTATAGGCCTAAGTATTGCTGGATCAAAGGGTATGTACATTTTTGTTGCCCTTTGGGCCTAGTTCCAAATTTCTCTCCAGAAAGGTTGGATGAGTTCACAGCTCCACTAACAAGATTACATCAATCTTGATACACTTCCCTCATTCCTACTTTCTGTAGCTTTGAATGAAAGATGGAACTATGAACTTCCAAATCACCATTTAAAGATGAAATTTGACTCAGAGAATTCATTTCTCACTACTCTGGACTATCTCTACCTTCTCTTCAAATGGAAACCCTGAGAAAGAACTTAGCTTAGAAAGACTAAGGACTTCCACTGCATCTAGGACCATGGCCTGTTCTCTTGGCTTCTGTCTTGCCCTTGTCCTTGACTCTAGAGGAGAGAGTGAAGTCTGTGATTTTGCACAGTTCTCCCTCATTTAAATCCAGTTCACTTGGAAGTCAAGACATCACTCTCCTGATTTTACTGGTCCTTTTCAAAAATGAAGAACAAATGACAACAGTCAAACAGCTTCATACCTCCTAGACTCTTTTTTAATTTCCTCTTCATGTTATCTTCCTTGTAAGCCTGGTGAGGGAAGAGACTGCTTTTCTCTTTTTCATATTTGTAACCCCCAGCACAGAGCCTGTCAAATAGGAGGTGCTAGATAGTGATGGATATTTGTCCTTCATTCTCAAAGAAGACCTGGACATTAGGGAGGTGATACTACTTGTTTTTGAGTAAGGAGCTGCTGTGTTATGCCACCAGCCTCACTTTTTCCTCCAAAGCCATCTGGGTCTACTGGCCAGATATGAATTAGGACAACTGGAGATGGTCCTGGATGCAAGGCAATCAGGGTTAAGTGACTTACCCAAGGACACATAGCTACTAAGTTTCAAGTGTCTGAGGTTGGATTTGAACTCCTGTCCTCCTGACTCCAAGGCCCATGCTCTATTCACCACACCACCCAAATGACTCTAGATGGACATGTGAATCAAGTATTAGATTTGGAGTCTGATCCTGCTTCAGACTGATTAACCTTATGAACTTTGGCAAAAATTCCTTAATTTCTGTTTGCCTTAGTATTTCTTATCAGTAAAAAGTGGGGGGGGGTGGATAAAAAGCATTTACCTTACCTGGCTTTTGTGGAGATCAAATGAGAGGATATTTGTAAAATTCCTTGAGAACTTTGAAATATTATATAAATGTTAGCTATTATTATGACCTCTTTTTTTTTTTTTGCTAGGCAATGGGGTTAAGTGGCTTGCCCAAGGCCACACAGCTAGGTAATTATTAAGTGTCTGAGACCAGATTTGAACCCAGGTACTCCTGACTCCAGGGCCAGTGCCTTATCCACTACGCCACCTAGCCACCCTGTTAGCTATTATTATTAATTATTATTATTATTTACATAAGTATCGACAGATTGAAAGTGTGATTACTGACATCCAGAAGTAATAATATTAATAGAAGAACTATGTTTATTCATCTGGTTCTCTAATAATTTTTTTCCTAGATGAATTAACACAATTCTTCCTGTACACTACTCTGGTTGGTATCCAGTCACATTGCTCCGTAAGGTCTGTAGCTGCATTCATAGAACTTATGATGTTGTCTTGTATGTCTGAGTCTAACAAATTGCTCAGCATACATATGCTTCCCAGTGTTATTAAGACTTGTCTTTTTAGTTTTAAGTAGAGCATGTCATATGCAAGGTATTTTAAATAAACTGAGTGCTTTAGAATCTCAAAACATCTGGAAATAGACTTCTTTTTTTACTGAAAGGCATTGCTCCCCTCAGAACCAGAGAGAATATTAGAAAAGCATTTAAGTTATTAGAGGTAGCACTAGCTAATGTTTTCTTCCCAGAAAAACAAATGTAATTCAAACAGGTTTGGCAGAAGGTCCTTTTTCCATTCCCCACCTCTCTCAAAATTTTCTGAGATCTAGTTATCAAGAGGATAGCCTTCATTTGAAGAGCTCTATCTTACTGCTGTGAAAATCTATTCTTAACAACAGCTGGCTAAATGGTACCCACCTGCATAGTCCCTGCAGTTACAGAGGCTGCTGATGTTGAGTCCAAAATTGACTCATTCCCATTTGTGAGCATTAATTGCCATGTATCTCCTGTGAGCTTGTGCAAATTTCATCCAGATAGTGCCTGTAATGTATGTGTTTTTTGGGGGGGCAGGGTTGGGGAGGGAGAGGGAGGAGCAAGGAGAGGCAGTGCAGAGACAGGTATCAAGATAGCTAAGAGACTTTAATTCTTTGAGATGTCTATACATAGTTTTTCATCATTACTTTTAAAGGAAAGTTTAAAATTTGTAGGAACTAATATATAGCACCTTTTTATTTTTTAAATATTTTATTTATTTCTTTTTTTTTCAACTACATGCAATGGTAGTTTTTACCAACCATTTTTTAGCAAGGTTTTGAGGTCTACAATTTTTTCCCCTCCCCCTACCCTGATAGAAAGCAATCTGATATAGGCTCTTCATTTATTACCATGCGAAACATAAATCAATATTGATCATGTTGTAGGAAAAGAATCAAATCCAAATGGAAGAAAGAAAACATTAGAGAGAAAAAAATGACAATAAGAAACTTTTAAAAACTGAAGATAAAAAAATTTGATTTTCATTCAAACTCCACATTTCCTTCTCTGGATATGGATGTTATTTTCTGTTACAAGTCTTTTAAAATTGTCTTTGATTATTGTATTGCTGAAATGACTAAGTCCATCATAGTTGATCATCACTCCATCACCACATGTTACAGTGTTCTTCTGGTTCTGCTCATTTCACTCTGCATCAATTCATGTAAGTCTTTACAGGCTTTTCTGAAATCCCTTCCCTCATGATTTCTTATAGAACAATAATGTTCCTTCACATACATATATCACAATGTGTTCAATCATTCCCAATTGATTGACATTCCCTCTATTTCCAATTCTTTGCCTCTACAAAAAGTGTCAGCTACTTTAAAATGAGACTTTTAGCGATTTAGGAACATTTCAAGATAATAAATGAATGTAATCTCGTCTATATTCTGGTACAAGTTCTTCTATTGGAAACAAACCCCAACTTCTTGAAGTCTTAATACATGAACTTGGTAAGTAGTTCTGGCTGAAAGTTCTGAAATTTAACTAGCATCCTCTTTGGGATTACATAAATACACTTGACATCACTGCATACACACCCACATATACCCTCAGGGTGCATGTTCTTTATAACTTGGTCGTACCTGTGAGAAAATGGCATTCACTGACATATCCATCAAGATGCTTCGTACTCACCACACTGTGAGAGGATTTCAATGGAAGACTCCTTTTTACTACCTAAAGTAAACAAATTCTGCTATAGAACCTTTTCAAAAATCTTACTATTGCAAGGGGTGAAATTCGAGAGTCCAAAGAGACATTCAGCTTAAATTCACCTTTTTCTGGAAAAGTTTTCCTTTGCATAATTAATCTAAGAATAGTTGTTTCAATTTCATGTATGTGTGTGAATGTATATATATATATATATATATATATATATATATATATATATATATATATATATATACACAGACATATATGTATATATCCAATTCAATAAGATTTCTTAAATGCCTAGACTAGGCAGAGAGCAGCTAGATAGCATAGTGGACAGAGTCATAGACCTGAAACCTGAAAGTCTAAATTCCTGAGCTCAAATTGTCCTTCAGACAGCTGTGTGACATTGGTCAAATCACTTAACTCTGTTCACCTCGGTTTTCTTATCTGTAAAATGAACTGGAGAAAGAAATGAGAAACTTCTCTAGTATCTTTGTTAGGAAAACCCTAAATGGGGTCGTGAAGAATTGGGTATAACTAAAAAAAAGACAACTGAACAAAAGAGTGTACAGAAGCAAAGAGTGGACTAAAAAACAGAGAAACATAAACAAAATATAAACTTTGACTCCTGACTTCATGGAACTTACCAGTCTAACAGTGCTAGACACAAGTAGAAATAATTATAGTAAACATTCTGTGGTGAATGCATTGAAAAGAGAAAAAGTACTAAGGAAAATAATTTAAATTGGGCAGTAGATATACTAGTTCCTTCTGTCCTTCGGTTTTAACAACTTGAGTGTACAGAATATCTTCTAATACACTTCCTCTTTCTTATTGATTTCCTTTCAAATAGGCTGTCTTAAATTGCTGCTCTTTTTAGCTGAATCTCTTCTATCCCAAACTATCCCAACATACACATACATACATATATACATAAATACACACACTTCCAATCTTAGTGGATTGGTCCTGTATATATGGTCTCAATTTTGCCTGTTATAGGTTTTTCATAAAAATGAATGTGAACAGCCAGGGCATTGGAGAAAGAGACGATCAACCATTTTAGAGGATAATAATAATAATAACTAACATTATATAGTGTATATGTGCTAAGCACTTTACAATTATGATCTAATTTGATTCTTATAACAACCCTGGGAAGGAAGTGATATTATTACTCCTACCTTACAGATGAGGAAGCTGAGGCAAACAGGTTAAGTGACTTGCCCAGGGTCACACAATAAATTTGATCAAATTTGAACTCAGCTCTCTTCTTGGTTCCATGTCCAACTTCTTTTTCACTATACTACATAGCTGAAAGAGATGGGGAGTGGAGATTGGCAAGTGATGTGTATGAGGAAGAATTTTTCAAGTTGACCAACATTTACCACCCATTCTGTGGAAGTCACCAATGATGAGCACTAGAAACAAAGATGAAAAAGATTTGTTCCCTGTTCCTTAAGGAACGAATAACTTAGATGAAGAGAGAAGATAATAATGCAAAATTCAATATAAAATGTAGGTTGCAGAACTACAACATGCTGTGAGTTTATTTATTGTATGTTATGGAAGTTCTTAGAAAGAAGGTCATATTTCCCCAGACCTGCAAAGAGAAGGACATTCCACTATAGGCAGAAGTATGAGTATAATTAGGTAGCTGAGGAAGGTCATGGTGATTTTAGAGAATTATGTTTAGTTGGAGCTGAACACTTGAATAGGGAAATAAAACTAAAAATATATCTGGAACCAGACCAGATTAAAAGGATTAGACCTTATACTGCAAGCAGTAGGGAGCTATTGATTTTTAAGTGTTTACTCCCTCATTTTATGATTTCTCTTCATTTTCAGATTTTTTTATTGAACATCTATAAAGATATTAAGATTACATTAGCATTAACTTAAAAAATACCAAAAAATGAAAACATGCTTAAAATTCACTGTCTACATCCAGAAGATTAATAAGGCTAATATTTTTATGACATCAGATATAAATTTAAAAATCCAATATTTTTCAGAGTACCATTAAAATATATAAATACTGTTTTTGCTACAGCAGATCTAACAAATCCATGGCATAGTAGACTATACAGGTTCTGAAATCAGAAGATCTGGTTTATTTCCTATCTTTGACATGATTTTGCCACCTGTATGATTTTGTTGCTGGCATATGCTGGAGCTCAATCATATTGGCTCCTGAGTTTTACAGTTTGGAAATCATCAAAAGCTACAAATACACACTTGATTTATTGTTCTGTTGATTGTCTAAACTTAAGATAATGATAAAGAAGTTATTAACACAAAAATTATGTTATTCAAAATTTACTAGCATAATAAACCTAGACTTTGTATGTCACTTAACCTCGTTTTCCTCATCTATAAACTGAGGGAGTTAGATCCAAAGGTCTCCAACTTGGGTCCCACTAGCTCTTGATTTTTACTCCTATAATTCCTATCTAGAAAAGAAAGTTGTTTCTTTTGGGGATCATCTATCTAGAAAGGTTTTTTTAAAGAGCCTGTTGAATTCAATTTCTTAATTTTAAGGGAAACTGGGGCCCAGAGAGGTTCAGTGACTTGCACCATGTCACAAAGGTGGTCATTATGAATCTGGGTTCATTATGTGTGGGTATAGATCCAGGTCTTTGGAATCCAGGTCTGTTATATTTTCCACAATACCATAACTACTACTATTGAAACTGAACATATAGACAAATGAAACAGTAGTTTTTTCCTGACAAAGGAAAAAAAAAGAGAAGTGACACAGAAGTTTAAACAGAAGAAATACTAAACATACTGCAACATATGAAAAGTAGAGATTTATAGAATGTTAGAGCTAAAATAAGCTATTTATTATATCTTCCTAATTGTGCAGATAAAGTTATTGAGCTCAAAATATGTCATTTATCCAACATTATACAGCACAGGTAGAGAATGAGCACCATATCAGTCTTTTGGAAGGTCAGCCATGCATACATATATAGTAATGACTTTTTAGTTAAAGTTAGTATTAAATAAGCTAGATGATCACTACAGGTTACCCTTTACTGACAATGTCAATCACAACAGCATCAGCAACATCCTTTACATGGGAATATGCTGAGTGCTTTACAAATATTATCTCATTTGATTCTTATAACAAACCTGGGAGGTAGATGCTATTATCATTTCCATTTTACATTGAGGAAACTGAGGCAAATAGAGGTTAACTGACTTGCCTATTGTCACCTAGCTAGTAAATATCTGAGTCTAGATTTGAACTTGTTTTCCTGACAGAAAGACCCAGTGTTCTATTCAATTTCCCAACTTGTTGCCAAAGAAGTGAGTTCCAATGATACCATATAGAAAGATAGATCTGCATTGGAACTTTGCACTTCTTATTTCTCCTCTTCCGGTACTTTTTTCATTGGATACTGTATTCTAGCTTCTTCTTATTAGTTATTTATTGATTTTTAATTTCCTCTCCATTTGGTAAAATGAGAAGAGCCAAAACTTGAAGTTAACTGACAAGAGCCCACTTTTTCCTAGTAGAAATCTGGACTCTGAAGGAAGGGATGTCAGTTCTTTATAAAATTTGATCTTAGTACAGTCTCTATCATTAACAAGCTTTGGACTTCAGGTAAATCAATTCATT
Organism: Macrotis lagotis; assembly: GCF_037893015.1. Taxonomy (NCBI): domain Eukaryota; kingdom Metazoa; phylum Chordata; class Mammalia; order Peramelemorphia; family Peramelidae; genus Macrotis; species Macrotis lagotis. Next base: position 135,128,409 of record NC_133662.1, on the reverse strand, counting down.
TCTCAGTCTCCACATCTACAAAATGAGGTTAAAAAATTCTTGTGCTAATTAAAAACTATAAAGAGAAACAAATGAGATGTGTGCATCAAGGAAGTTGAAACTATAGAGCATTTAATATTAACAAATGTCATTGTCTCCAGAAATCAGTTGTTAGAGGATCAATGAAGTGACTTGAAGGCATCCAAAATTTCTCCACAGTTCCCATTTTCTCTTCTATTGGTCTAACACAGGACCTGAAATTCTTCCTTTTCCCATTGCTTCTTGAAGTTGTATTGAAGAAACTTCATTTTTAGAAAATTAAAGGTATTTTGGGAGAGAATATGGAGAAATATGTGTTGGTTAAAATTTAAAACTGGTCAATATTAGAGTTTAGATTTGTTTATTTGACTTCAAAACAGTGTGACTGCTATCTCCCAGTCCTAAAGGAATTGAACATGGGGCAGATAAGCTTATTAAAATGGAATATGACTGGTGGGAAGAACAGAAGTTGGGAAGAAAGCAGAGCATTTGTGGGCTGTAAGGAAGGAATTGGAAACATAAAAGTATTATACTAAAAACAAAATGTGGTTAAATTCAAAGCTTTTCCTAACTTTATGTAAGGTTAAGGGAAGTAAGAATTCTCAGTCCATATAATTTTGCTGCATCAGAGGTGATTACTTGCTATAGTATATGGAAATTGGAAACTTTGAATCAAGATTTGAAACCCTATTGATTTTAGCTCACGATTATATAACAAACTCTTAGTTCAAATATATTAAATACTCTAAAAGTTACAAATTACTTTTCACCTGTTGTTGCTTTCTCATAGGGAAACTGATTCTCATAGGCTGTGACTGATCCAAGGTATCAGAGTCAGTCCGTCAGAACTAGAACTTGAACTTAGGTCCTCTTCTCTGTCTCTAAAATCAGACTTAGTATAACATCACATATAACAAATATTCAAGGATATGAAAAGAAAAAAATTATAGTGGTTCCTATGTCAAATAATAAATTAGGTTGAAAAAAATTTTTTTACAAAGTTTTCCCTTAAAAGACTCTATTTTAGTGCTGGAAGGTTGGGAGGACTATAATCACAATTTTTCAGAGAAGAATTTACAATATTTGTCCTAGGGTCTACCCTATTATGCTATACCGTGGCTCTCATCTGCCATCTGCAGCAGACTTTACTCTGTTGGACCCTCTTCAAATGAGATTCCACTTCACATGTTTTCTAATTCAAAACTAATTTCACTGAGAGCTAATCTGACCATAAATGTGATGTGTATTTTATTCCGTTGTGGTTTCAATTTGCATAATTCAAAAGAAGATGAATTTTTCCTCCCCTTTGGCCACAAATTAACCTCTCAGAGTGCAACAGGCATGATTTCCCAATTAAAAAGAGAGCCACTGGAAAGGGCAACAATAACAACATAAATGAGGAATAACTGCATTTATGGGGAAGCAGCAAGGCAAGGTGGGTGGGTGGGGGACAAAGTGCAGGATTCTTTGTACATGAAAGATCTGCTCCAGTATTTTTAATGCAGACCCTTTGGGTGACCCACACTTCTCCTTTGAATGGGATGCTCATAGCTACATTCCTGGGAAATGAGCAAATGTTTCTCTGTGTTAGCCTAAGTAGGCAGGAAGTCTAGCCAAAGGGTGGGAAATAGGATGGAACAAGTGCAGGCTTGGTTTTGGGAAACCACATTGATGCTTCTAGTTTGTTGAGGACGAACATTGGCCCATATACTTAAGTAGTGAACAATAGTGGATATTATTGGTGTTTGCGCCTTGTTTCAGCTTCTGTAACTTTGTCTTTTAAAATTGAAAGAGGAAAAAAAAAGTAAGGCAGTAACTTCAGGTCAGGGATAGTAAGATTAGAGTGTCCTGAATCCCCCGTTATCTTCCTGATCTAAGGTATCTTTACATTACTTTCTTTTTGCCTATTTTGTCAAAGTCTTTACCTCCTTGACCACATCTAGGATGTCTGCAGCCAACAACGGAAAGTGGCTTGAATGACCTAGCACATAGCCAACAAATGGGAAACTGAGCTTTGGAAAAGTCAGGGACATAATTACTCTCAGGTCTTTCATATCAATCCATCTTAAACTTAACTTCAGTGAATGAGTGTTCATCTCTTAGAATCACAGATCTTAGAGTTGGAAAGGACCACCTAATTCAAGCTGAATTCATAAAAAAAATCCTCACTCTAAGACTTAACAAAATCAACCAGACTCTGCTTGAAGCTCTATAATAAGCCTCCACTTCCTGAGTTTGTCCATTCCCCTTTGAGACAGCTCCACTCATTAAGAAGTGTGTCTTAATAATAAATCCAAGATGGGTTTCTTTTTAAATTTTCTACCCATTTTTCCTGGTTCAACCTTCTAGAGCTATGCAAAATAAATCTAATCTTTCTTTCATATGATAGTTCTTCAAATATTTCAGGCAGGTATCACGATTCCCTGAGTTTTTTCTTTTTCAGATTAAATATCTTCAGTCTTTTTAGTGGATCTTCATGTAACATGAGCTCATTTCCTCTTCACCATATTGGTTGAACTTCTTTAGGTTGTTGGGAGTCATGTTTTTTTTTTTTTAACCTAAGATACAGGTTAGCAAAAGGCAAGGGTTAAATTTTATTTTTATTATAATATTCATGATAAATACTAAATATACTATATATTCATATATAATATATACTTTTAATACATATTTATTTTGAGAGTTTTGGATTCATATCATCTTTAAATGACAGTATCTAAGATTCCTATTTTTTTTATGAAATGACTTGTGAAAAATATAAAACATTCTAGATCTATAGCACAAAGTATAGAAGAGAACTGGCAGTTAGCCAGTTCATTTCGATTAATGTGTACAGTCAATATAGATTATCCAGGCCTTAGGGTTGATATTTTATTTTAAGTGACCTAGTTTCCCTGACTACATATACTAAATTGATTGGATAACTAACTACCGCTTACTTTGCACAGTGTGGAAGCTGCCTATGAACATTCTTAGATGTTCTATACATAGTGGGAAACATCCACTTGGGCTTTGGTGATGTGGTAAAGTATTGAATGCACAATTTCAGATGAAGGGTTTGAATTTTTGCTTTTATTTGATGGATCTTTTGAAGCGTGCAGTATGTCAGGACAACATCAAACACTGTGTCATCATCAAACTTGAAATGAATTTTTAATGTTCATTAATGCCATGTATGCCTTAATAATCCTTTCTTATCTTGACTTGTTATTCCAGATTGAGTAGAGGAACTAGGACAATTTCTATAATGCTGATGAAAATGGGCATCATTTTGAAATGAAAGTATGATTTACTTTGTTTATGGAATAAGTATAAACCAAACATGAAGTATATTGCTGATTATGACATGGAGAGTAATGAGAGACTCAGAATTAATGAACTATAAAATGTGAATAGTCAAGTTAAAATTCATTTTAAATGAAGCACATTCAAAAAAGCTTTCTAAGAAGAGAGCAATGCTCAAGTGTATCCTTGGAGGATGATTTTTTGTGCTCAGGGTGACTTTTTTATTCTTGTTTAAATTGCAGCATTTCACCATACCTATATTACCACAATCTATGGATGGAAATGTGATTTGTAACTTACTTTGACATGTGGGAGATTCCGTTTCAGAGTTGTAGAAATGACCTATAATATGATGGATGCTCTTCCTTGTCACATCTCTGGAAAGTATTCAGTTTGGACTAATAATTTACTTGTGAAATCAATCATACTGGCCTGTGTAATTTCAGAGTCTCCGTGTAGAAACAGCCAAGAACCTGCACTCGGAGCAAGCAACTGCCACTTCAAAATTACCAGTTAGTTGTCAAATTGATTTGACCCATTCGGAGACAGAGCAGGATTTGATCAGGACAACTGCATTAGCAGAAACCAGCATGATGAGAGGTCAGTTATGCAATATGATTTCATTTGTTAATATGTCACAGTCTAACCCTGAATTTGATAAATGCTCAATTTGTAGGCATTTTGTTTCCCTCATTACTTCAGCTAGAATGAGAACCTCAGGCAAAGTGAACCTCTCAGTCCTAAAAGTCCCATAGAAATGTCAGTTCTGGGGGCCACTAGGTGGCACAGTGGATAAAGCACCGGCCCTGGAGTCAGGAGTACCTGGGTTCAAATCCGACCTCAGACACTTAATAATTACCTAGCCATATGGCCTTGGGCAAGCCACTTAACCCCATTTGCCTTGCAAAAACCTAAAAAAAAATGTCAGTTCTGATAAGAGGAGAGTGTGTTGGAGGTTTCAATGGCAATGTTAAACTATGCTCAGATCAGTGAAATACATATTCCCAATTTTCCAAGAATTAGACCCAGGGAGAAGGGCAAGCTTTATTTATGCTTGCTTCAGCCATGGTCATTCCTGGCCAGGGAAAATGTTCCTATTTGAGATTGCTGATTCAGCTATGGAAATAAAGTTTTAGTATTTTCATTTAAAATGTCACATAAATGATTAAAGGGTTGGAATCAGGTGTCTTATAGGAAAAGAACATATTTTTTTTTAAGTTAGAAAGGTGGCAGTGAAAGATTCTGATGATAGCCTTTGAGTGTTTGCTAGTAATTGACCAAAAGATCACAATCTGAGAGAGAGAGAGAGAGAGAGAGAGAGAGAGAGAGAGAGAGAGAGAGAGAGAGAGAGAGAGAGTGTCTCTAGGTTAGCTATAAAGAAGTTTTGAGTGTTCAGGACTAAAATGAAGGATCAAAAAAATTTTTTCCTAGAAATTCCTCTCCTCTCTTCCCACAATGAATGGCACAAAATAGATAGAACAAAAGCCTAAAGCTACTTATACGGCAATAATGCTGTGTACTCCCATGCATAATTTCAAGAAAAACTAATGACAAATTGATCTTTTTTCAAGCATACGTTTGCTTCTTCCCTCTTGGTTTTCTGCCTATTATACATTCCTGTCCCCACTTTCTCAGTTTTGTATCATTACATTTCCCTTCCTCCATCCCACAAGGGCATGTCAAAGTCAATACACCAGATATTATGCTCCTGAAGTATTCCTGCACCAAAGTCAGTCTATACAAATTAGGTTCTTTTATGTAGTGAACTTACTGACTTCTGACACTAGCATAAAAATATCCCATAGAGTTTTCCTTATTACCTTGTCATTGGAGCTTTCTGACTGACAAAAATGAAATTCTGCAAAAGACTTTGAAAACCAAGGAGATTGCATTTCCTCCAAATTCCAAATGCTAATCAAGTGTGAATTTAAAAGAAACAACTACTCGGTAGAAACTGATGTAGTATATTGAGTCCCAGGGCTTTATTTATGCACTGACACTATCTTTTTTTCTTAAAAGTATTGATTGTGAAAGGTGTCAGATACACAATTCCCAAGATCAAAGTTCTGAATCTTAGTCATAATAGACTGTATGGTCTATTTTTTGTCGGTTCTGTGGGTTTACAGGAGACTCCTGTTTTGCAAGAGACTATTATCACTGGATTCCTCCATCTGTGTTTGCTGGGAAGTTTAAAACAGATCTAGAAACACACCCAGTTCATTTTTATTTGGGACTCAACGATTTTAACTGAAACAGAATTAAGACAAGAGGGAATTACAGTAATCGCTTAACTTTAGTCAAGAAATTAAGGAAAAAAATTTTCTTGTTATTCAGTCATTTCAGTCAGGTTTCTGACTCCTTTTTGTTCTTTCTTAGCAAAGATACTCAATTGATTTACCATTTCCTTTTCCAGATTACTTTATAGATGAGGAAACTAAGGCAAACAGGGTTAAGTGACTTGCTCAGGGCCACATAGCTAGTAAGTTTCTGAGATCAGATTTGAACTAAGCAAGATGTGTCTTCCTGACTTCAGGTCTAGTTGCCCCAGGAGGAAAAATGTTCTTTTTAAATTTAAGATACCAATGATATAATTCTGGGTTTAACTTTTATTGCTTCTACTAATGATAAGATCTAGTATCTTTATGTTGTCTTACAATTTATAAAGTACTTTTTTTGCTCAATTCACACTATGAGGCAGGTGATATGCTATCATCTTCATTTTACATATATGATCAAGTTCAAAAGGCTTAACTGATTTGTCCAGTGTCACAGATCCTATAATTGATGGAACCAAGATTCAAAATGAATACTTTTGCTTTTAAGTCTTATGTTTTTTCCATTGTATCACCCTGTGCCAGAGTTTGTAAACTCATCTTGTTTTTATGGTTATATTTGAAAAACATTATAGCCTATTGAAATTGTCAATATTCACTAATATAATTAATAATAACAGTAATAATAATAATAATAATTAATACACTATTCACATTCTCTAGCCCTTTCCTTACAGGATCAAAACTGGAGCTTTAGTTATATGCTCCCCATATCATTATGCTTATCCAGTATCTGTTAAATAGTAATTCAGTGGTAAATGATTTATCTAATCAATTATCTCACATAATGGAAAAAAAGAAAATATGACAATTTAAGGTTCTCCTTTTCACAGAATTTCAGAGGGAATAGGTATTCAGAGGCTATCTAGCCTAATGAAATAAAAATCACTTTTACTATATTTCTCAAAAATATTCTTTGTAGAGTTAGTAAGAATTTGAGACTGGATTCAAACTCAGGCCAGTGCTCTATCCACTGGGCCATGTAGCTGCCCATAAAGAATCTATACTCTAATAAGACATTTATCTGTCTTTTGTTCTTTGTGCTAATCTGTTAAATTCTCAATTGATCTACTATTTTCTTTTTATATCCTCTTATTCAGATTTGCAAATGTAAATGCAAAAAAAGACTGACCTTGTTAAGTATACTCCATCCTTGGCAAAAAGATTATCAGTTCAATATCTTAAACTGTTTGTGTTTTTGTGTAGGTATGGGGAATGGAGAATACAAACATATGACTAGAATTTATGCTTAAATATTCACACATTTATGTTACTTTCTAAGGAGTTTTGAATGGCAAAATAAATAACTCATCAAATTCCAGTGAATAAAAACCTTTCGGATGCCATTTTAGGCCTCCTTCCATATGGTCCCAGGTAGTTTTCTAGGTTATTCTCCCCAAATTGCTCCTTTATGTATACTCTATGATCTAAACAAACTTTAATACTCAGTTCTCATAGAAAATAACTAATAATTTCATGCTAATAGCACACAAGGACAGCTCAGTGGTTCAGCAGTTGAAGTACCAGGAATCAAGAGGCTCATCTTTGTGAGTTCAAATCTAGTCTCAAACACTTACTAACTCTGTGACCTTGGACAGTCACTTAATACTGTTTGCCTCAGTTACCTTATCTGTAAAATCATCTGGAGAAGGAAATGGTAAAGCACTACTTTGCCAAGAAAATCCCAAATGGAATTACAAAGAATCATACAGGACTGGAAATAATTGAACAAAACTTTGCAGGATTTTTGTGAGGATCAAATGAAATGGTATTTGTAAAAATGATTTAAGCATATTGCCTAATATAGAGTAGATGCCATAGACATGCTATTACCTTCCCACCTTGCCTTTCCCAGGCCACTTCTTGGAGACTACTAATAAGAATCATTTTAACTCAGTTCTGCGGAACTCAGTGCTCATGAAACAAAGATCTGTCTATGGCTTGAACAAAAGAGAATTCTTAAGGATCTGTCCACTTGGCATACTGATAAATGATTAATAACTGAGTCTGGGGGGGGAACCATATGTACACTACACTTTCAAGATTAACTCACTTTTCAAATATTATCTCCATTACTTTATTGAGTCCATGTAGTCAAAAAAAACCATAAATCAAGCTCTGATTTATAGTATTTTCTGATTTCTGATGTAATAATAAAAAAGAATTAATTATATTTTATTTATTTCATTAAATCCTTCCCAATTATATGTAAAAATATTTTAACATTCATTTTTAAAATTTTTAGCAATTATTTTAAAAATTCTTTGCCTCCCTCTCACTTCTATCCCACCCCTTGATACAGCAAGCAATATGATATTGTTTATACCTACTACAATGAAAATGGGAAAATTTGACAACTACATAAGCATATGTAGTGATTACACATTGACTATAAACAAAGCATCCGTTGCTGGTATTTACTCAAAGCCCCAAACTGCTGATCTTGATGTTAACAGGCAAGAAAAATCTTCACCAAGTTTGTCAGGAGATATTCCCGTCTGTTGCTCTGGAAGAGGGTTCCAGTGAAAATATTCTGATTATACATATAAATGCCTCTATCAAATATTCAATTTCACCTTAGGTTTTTAATCTGCCTTTGCCACATTCCTGAATTGAAGAGAATTCGCTTCTTGCATTTTAGCTGTAGCAGCAAAACTATGTAACCAGAAATCTAAAGCAGAATAGGAGACAAAATAAGAAATAATTTTAGCATCTTTGTGAACAAGGGTTAAGTCTCCAATTAAGCAAATTTATACTATAAGCCCCCAGCAGAGAGAATCGCTAGGATCACAGGGTGAAATGTTCCAAGACCTTACTAGGTTGCAGATGAAGAATAAGCAATAAAATAAGCATTATCCCCTGGATATGCAGTTGAACTGAAAGTTTATTAGAGCATAATACATCATGGGAAATGACTGCTGGCTCCATTGACCACAATACCACCTCGTCATGTGTTTGTATTGAATGCAAGTAATAGAAATGAGTTGGGAGAAGACTGTAGTAGTAAAAAAAAAAAGGCATTTTGCTTCCTGTTTTCTGGGACACCAAAGACAATAGTTATTCCTAACCGCTTCTCTGGAATATAGAGTAGGTGCTGTCCCTTGATCACTTGGAGTAACTTAGTGGAAATGTTCTATGCCAATACAAGGAGTTAATGGCTTCATAAATGTCCTAATCATAATCAAAGGGCATGACATTGTTCTGATATTCATATCTGACTCAACAAATACTAAATGGCAAGGGAATGGAATGCCCTTTGAATATAGCTCTCAAATAAAACCAGTGGTTACTATGTCTATAAAAAAGGATTCTATGGACATCTTAAGTGGGTCAATGTTTCCATAACATATTTGATTTGAAGAAGAGTAAAAAAAGGTATATTTGTATAGTATTTCAAGGAGTAAAGTTAATTAACAGTTGTCACTAGCTTTCTAAGAGGTTTCACTGTATATCCCTGAAAATAAGGGGGATGACAGACTTCATCCCTTCAATCATTTGTTGTCTTTGTTCAATTCAACAAGAATTGATTAAGCTCCTATTATATGCAAAGCATTATACTAAAGGGATAAGAAGGAAAAATGAAATAATGACTGTCCTGAAAAACAACTCTTATTTACCAGTCTCAGGAGTAGGAGAGCATAAGTATGTATTCTACTAAGTAAATACTAGATCCTTTGAGTCTGGAGAGGACAGCAGTGGAAATCAAGAGAAACCTCCCCAAGTAGGAAGTGACACTTGAACTGAGACTTGAAGAAGCAAGGGAATTTAAGAGATGGAGGGGAGAAGAAACGATATTCCAAGCATTTGGAAACAGTCAATCCACAAGCATTTTTCAAGGGCCAGTTACTGAGTGCAAGGCTTAGCGTTAGGTTCTAGGTCTCGGATGGATAATGTCTAGTCCGCAAGTCATATTTGTCCCATGAAATCATTTGGTCTGGTGCTGCCAAGGCAACCGCCAGTGAGACTTGAAATCCAATAAAATCTATGAGCTTTTTAGGGGCGAATTAATTAAATGTTTATCAAAATATAGTAGGCTAATTTTTAAGTTAATTTTGGATGACCACAAATGATAATATAAATATCAAAATGACCCTTGGCAGAAAAAAAGATTCCCCATTCTTGGTCTAGACATTAGAGAAACAACCCTAGCTTCAAGGAGTTTACTTTGGATTGGAAGGTGTAGATCACAGCATTTATTGGTATATAGACATATATATTTATAGATATATCAAAATTAATACATGGTAGTGTTCTGGGGTACTTTTTTGAGAGGGGAGACAATAATTGAGGCATTAGGGAAAGATATCATGTAGAATAGGCTCCTTGAGTTAATTGAGCCATGAAGGAAAACTAAGGATTCTAAAATCTGAGAGTGAAGAGGGGGAGAGTATTCCAAATATTGCAAAGGACAGTGATTCTTGAGAGACACAAGGCCACTCTAGCTGGACAATGAATTGTGTAAAGGGGAGAAATGTGTATGTAATAAGGCTAGAAAGATAAATTGGATAATATTGCAATTAAAAACTGAACAGAGAAGTTTACATTTGATCCTTTGATAGGTTTTTGGAGGTTTTGTTGAGTTGGGAGGTAATATGTTTAGTAATATGCTTTGGACAAATCATTTTGCCACGGAGCTAACTGAAATGGGGGAGACTTGAAATAAGGAGAATGTTGCAGGAGTTTATTTGAGAGGTGATAAGGACCTGAAGAAGACTGGTGGTGGCATGAATGAAGGAAAGGGGACAGATGCAATTTTAGATATTTTGGAGCTAAAAACAACAAGTTTTCACAACTGATTGGATACATGTGGTGAGAAATGCATAGGGCCCATAATTGACTTGTGGAAGTGAAAATTGAAGAGAAGTAACAGGCATGAAAGATGTTAGCTGACATGAAAATAGGGAAGTAAGGGAGAAATAAAAGATGACAAAAAACCAGGATGACTGAAAGGATGACGGTATTATTGATAGAAATAAGAAAATCAGGAAAAGAGTCATTTGAGGAGGAAAGATATAGATTTCAGATTTGTACATGTTGAATTTGAAGTGTTTTGAAGACATGTAAAGTAAGAAGACCTGAGTACAAATCACTACTCTAACACTTAATACTTATGTGACATTGAACAAGTAATTTAAATGACCTAGTCTTAACTTTCTCATCTATGTAGCTAAGGTCTTGGATGACAAAGGCTAGAGGAAAAAATAGCATTATAGGAAGGTGGTACAGTGGGTAGATTGGCAGCCTGGAGTCAGGAAAACTCATTTTCATGACATGAGTTCAAGGTCTCATACACTTAGTAGCTCTACAATCCTGGGCAAGTCACTTAACTTTATTTGTCTCATTTTCTCATCTGAAAATGAGTTGGAGAAGAAAATGTCAGACCACTATAGTATCTTTGCCATGAATATCCAAAATGGGTCATGAAGAGATGGACATGACTGAAAAATGACAAAACAAAAAGCCAAGAATCTAAGGATGTGCATCTAAAGATGTGAAAAAGATTTTTATATTTTTCCTTAAATGGAAAAACTTGGGAAAATTTCAAATTCTTATCTTTGTATTGATAAGAAAATATGAAAATAGGCATTTTAATAATGGCCATCTTTTCTGTGCATAGCAGACAAATCAGTATTTTAGAAGATATCCAGAAATATCCAGAGCATTAATTATACTTTTTGTCCAGAAAGTCAGTCAGTCAGATGGCAAATTTTCATTAAATGCTAGGGATTATGCTAAGTGCTGTGGATAGAAAGGCAAACATGATGCCAACCATCAACAAGCTCATATTCTATTAGAAATGACAACATGCAATAAAGTATGGGCATGCAAGAAATATACAGAATAGATGGAAGATCATCTCACAAGGAAGGTACTATTTTAAAGGTTGATAAATATATAAAATCAGATCTTTTACAGAATGTGAGATATGAATTGAATCTTGTAGGAAGCCAAGGAAATCAGAATAGGAAATAAAGAGGGAGAGTATTCTAGGCATTCAGAATGGCTGACGCAAAAACACTGAATTGGAAGTTGTGATTCTCTAAAGACTATTGACTCAACCCCTCAAGTGGCAAGCTCTCCTTCCTCCCTCTTCCCTCCTCATTCTTTTACATCATCAATTGAATTTGAGATGCTTAAGTTTAGGACGTTATTAGTTTTTGAGGATTTTCCCTTTATATTTTTCCCCTAAATCATTCTCTATTTCTTTATTTCTTTATTTATTTCTATGTCAAGAGAAGCTATGGCACAATGAATTACATTGTTTTCATCTTCTTTACTGTTTTGTAGCCTTTACATTTACATTATTGAATACTGCAGTGATTTCTAAGGTTAAATTTTCTACAACTAAATTAATCACACTAAAGAACTGATTCTCCCAAGTCCATTCATTGATTAGTGTCATTTTATGTTATCTTTTTCTGTATTCTTTTATATGATTAAATAGTGACAGAGGATGACAAACCCTTCTTTTACCCAATATGCCAAATCAATTTCAATTCTCACTTCTTTCAGGTAACCCACTATTATCCTAACAAATCAGAACCAATGATAATAAAGACTGAGTGATTTAGACAAGTGAAATAAGAGACATTAAGAAAGGAACTTGGGATTATCAATTCATTGATGTAAGGAACCTCCACATTAGGAAATTTTCTACTAAAAACAGACTGGCATCATCTCTGAAATTTAAAATCATTGAGAGTTTTCTCTAATAGAGATAATAAACCCATGACTTGCAGGAGTGTAACCAGAGTGAGGTTAAAATGTAATCAGGAAATATTTAATAAAATAAATAAAACTTTAATAAAACCTAGATAACATTACATTTTAAAACTAAGTTAATATGTGGCCTGCATAAATCCTTTTGTATGTATTGGTGGATTCAATTATTATATTTGAATTGGACAACACTGTTCTATAACCCTGAGTTTAAATTACTTTCTCAGGGTCACAAAGCCAATATGTTTCAAAGATAGGACTTGAACCTGCATTTTTCTGCCTCCAAGATCAGCTCTCTTTTCATTCAACATACTATCACTCCAAGTTTACTTGGATAAAAAGGCTTATGTCTGACAATAAAGGACCAGCTGTTAATGACTTTACTCTTTTTTTTTTTAACATAACTAACATAGACTGGTGTTCTGAGGAATGCATGGGGAAAAGACCTAGGGCTACAAATGTCAAGGTTACCTCTGAAAATAAGCACGAATATTTTCCATATAGTTCTTGCTGGTGAGGGGATATTAAGGTGGTTATAAATAATGCCAAGTGGATGATCTTTCATTTCCTTACCCATATGTTTTATTCATTTGTTTAGCCTCAGCAAAAACTATGCTCATAAAAGATGATCTAGAATGGAATCTAAAGGATGTGCATGATCACAAACACATCAATGAAAATGTAGTTGAGAATGTAAAGCAAAAATTACAGGAAAAGACCTTCCACAGTAAAACCCACTCTTGAAGAAGGTAAGTATGCATGGCATACTTTCATATTTATAACCTATGAATTATTTTTTAACTTACAGATAGTCACTCTTCACAAAATAATTTTCTTAAGTTTGTAGTTTGAGATTTTTGGAGAGAAGAGCAACATGATACAAATAGATGTAGTTCAAATGGATACTTAGAAAGCAGGTCTCTTATAACTGATAGAGAAGTAAAAAATAATTGTCCTGAGATATCCTCAAGCCATGGAGACTCCTTTTTGTTTTAAGCACCCATTCTGTTTTTCTATATGTCTGACAAACATATGCTCTGATAGGAGGTACAGTATTAGCAGGTAAGTGCTGGTAAGTGTTTATCAACCTACTCTCCAAAACAAAACAAGAAACAAAATAAAAACACTATAATACAATTTTAAGCTTAATCTGCAATATTGACCATTTCTCCATCACTTTCTTAAATCTAGAAGATCAATAAAACAATAAATCAAGCCTTGATTTGTGTCATTTCCCAATTTATGAGTTAGAAACCCTCATGCTGAAAATTGAACACTCTGTTTTTATGAAACAATGTCAGAATACCTCTGGATGACAAACAACTTTATTTTACTGTATTGTGTATTCTGACTGTGGATGGTCTTCCTGAGTCTTCATTTTGGGGGGGGGGGGAGGACCTTCATGACAAAGGTTATATTAGCAAAGGTTGCATAAGTCTTGTTTCAACTGAGGCTATATCTCTGTGAAGTGAAATAAACTTCTTAATTGTCATCATTTTAATTGACTGGACAACTCAATGGAAAAATCAAATGAGGCCAGTCAGTGAACAAACATCTATGTGCATACCAGAACAGGTGTTCTCTGTCCTCAAGGAGCTCAGATTCTAGGAGGAGAAACAAAATAGAAATAAGTGTCTGTTCAAGATCCATAAGGCAGCTAGGTGTTTTAGTAGATACAATACTGGACTATAGTCAGGAAGACCTGAGATTAAATACAACTACAGATGGACTATGTCAATTAACCTCTGCTTTATCCACTGGAGAAGGAGATGACAAACCACTCCATCTTTGCCAAGTATGGGCATGCAGGCATCACTGAATGACTAATCAACAAGATACATGCAGAATAAATGAAGGGTAATCTCAGAGGGAAGGCACTAGAAGCTTCTGGTCAACTGGGAAAGACTTCCTACAGAAGGTGGGACTTGGCTTGATTCCTGAAGATAACTAAAGAAACCAAGAGATTGAGATAAGGAAATGACATTTCAAGCATGAACTGGAGAAAATGCATAGAGTGAGAGAATTTCTTGTATGAAGAACAGAAAGAAGGCCATTGTGGATGGCTTGTAGATCAAATATAGGAGATTAAAGTGGGAAAAGAGTGAAAAGGTAGGAAATAAGTGTCCTCAATACAAATATAGAAACATGTAAATTCATAGATGAAAGATACAATCTTGGTCCACATAGGTATGTTTAATCCAGTACACAATGTCCAAACACCAAAAAAGTTTACTTAACTTGTAACTGAGAATGGTATAGAAAATTTGATTCTGATACAAGGAGGATGGACACTCATGGTTGACTTGTTTTTATAAGCTTTATCAATATTATTATTTATCTGAAAAGACACAAAGATAACTATGAGCAATCCCTAACTAGTCTGCTTACATAGTTTCCCTGTTCCAATATGTTTTGAATACCAGGAATTAATTGACTGTCACTCTGAAATGTACTCCTATTCCTACCAGAAAAGGAGTTTGGTTAAAAAAACAAGTGAAGAATTAACCCTTCTGTAGTGATTGGAGGTTAAATAGGGACTCTAGAAAAGAATTATGTGTTAAATGGACTTTCCTCAAACTTAAATTGATCTGGTAAGTGGGTTGTATCTGTGGTTTTTATATAACTATAAAGACATGCATATATAAATATATGTGCATGCTGTATATTCTTATATATACATATGATATATACATGCATACATATATAATATAACAGAAAGTATTTTATGGTCCTTTATCTCAAAAGCAGACATATTCCTAGTCTTGGGTTTTATATGTAAATTTAGAAAACCTATACTATCTCCTAGCCATATTGAGATTTCTAGGCAGATCACAGACACCATTGGGACAGCACAGTCTGACCAGTATTCACTTCTATGTCTTCCAGTCCCAAGTCTAGATAGCCTTTATGTGGTGGATTGCAGGGTCTTGGGTAAGTGATCTTATGAACCTGTAGAAAAAGTAGGTCCAAGCAAACAATAATTTCACAGAAGTACAAAGTAAAACAGCAAGATTTTATAAAAGATTTTGTATGATCATTCATAGTTTTTCTTTAATCTATTCCCATTTCTGTGAATTCGTGGGAAAGAAATGTTCTAGAAAAAATTCTTTTTTTTTTTTTTTTTAGGTTTTTGCAAGGCAAACGGAGTTAGGTTTAAGTGGCTTGCCCAAGGCCACACAGCTAGGTAATTATTAAGTGTCTGAGACTGGATTTGAACCCAGGTACTTCTGACTCCATCCAGGGCTGGTGCTTTATCCACTATGCCACCTAGACACCCCTAGAAAAATTCTTTATTCTAACATCTCTTCTTATTCAGTCGGGATTTACAAACTTTTTTTTCCCATTTCCAATTAAATATTTGCATGAAAGTTAATAACAGAGGAGTCAGATTTCTTATTTTAGAACCAGAAGTATATACTGGGAAGGGGTAAGGGTGCTATTATTATTATTATTATTATTATTATTATTATTATTATTATTATTATTATCATATTTTATTACTTCGATTCTTCCCTGTAAGGTTTGAATCTGAGAATGACAGAATGACTTTCCATATGTATGCTGATTTGGTATTTTTCAGTATTACTTAATGATATAGCAGTAGAATTTTATTCAATGAATAAAATTTAACTTCATGTTATCCAAAGGGATATGAAAGCCATACCCATGGTCACCTAAATAGAAGCTGCCATTTTCTTTAATTTTTTGGAGGCAGTTGGGTTCATTGACTTTCCCAGGGTCACATAGCCAGTAAAGAGGCTACCATTTTTCAAGAAAAGAAAACAGTGGAGACCCAGGAAAATCTTTTGGTGGCTGCTTCTCCAAGTTTTCTCCACGATTCCATTCAACCATGAGGAACTGATTTGATAGTCAAAATTCTAATCTAAGTACCCTGGTAGGTAACCTTCTAACTTACTCCTTTTGCTTACCAGGTTATGGATTTATCACTTCTAAAACAACTTTAAGTGAAAATGACAACAATAACAATATAATATTGATAAGTAACATTTATAAAGTATTTTAAGATTTTAAAGCATTTTATGTTATGTTATTTCATTTTATCTAGTCTTGCTTTTTATATTATCTTCAATTATCAAGAAGTCTGTCACATAAAAAATATTCAATTGTGATCAAATAGGATAATAGACAAATAGGAAAAACAACTATAGATCCAGTGGGTTTTACCCTACATGGAAATTTCCATTTTTTAAAAAATGATTGGGGCGGCTAGGTGGCGCAGTGGATAAAGCACCGACCCTGGAGTCAGGAGTACCTGGGCTCAAATCCGGTCTCAGACACTTAATAATTACCTAGCTATGTGGCCTTGGGCAAGTCACTTAACCCCATTTGCCTTGCAAAAACCTAAAAAAAGAAATGATTGCAATTTACCTGCTAAACTCTGCATAACTGATTATATTATTTACAAATTAAAATCAATATTAATAAGTTTAGCTTATAGTTACTGCCTATGGTATAATAATCAATGAACTCATTCTTATTTTCAATAAATTTTTACTAAGTATTACTAAAGCTTCTAGCTATTTGGTTGTTTCTTGGACTTCTAGCTCCAAGTTCTTCTAAGGTAGTATAATCTAAGAAGAGGTATGGTCATCACTCTCTTGGTCTATGCTTTGGTCTTTTAATGATCATAAGCACTCTTTTCCACACTGGAAATATGACTTCAATTCCACACTCTCCTCTGGTCATATGTTCTATTGTGCTAGTACTCTATGTAGCCCTAGTACTGTGACCTGGAACTGCATATGGGCAATGCAACAAGAGTCCTGCATGAAGTGTCATCAAAGGATATCCTATAATCTCCATCAGGTAGCTAGGAGCCACAGTGTATAGAGCACTGGCCTTGGAATAAGGAGGATGGAAGTTCAAATCCAACCTGACACTTACTATCTGTGTGACCTAGAGCAAGTTACGTAAACTTGACTGCCTCCCACCCATGGTCATCTGCAGTCATACTAATCCATATCTGGCAACTGGACCCAGATGGTTCTGGAGGAGAAAGTGAGACTGGTGACTTAGTACAGCCCCCCTCACTCAAATTCAATTCATGTTCTTGTCATGGTATCACTAACCTTCAAAAATGAAGGACAAACATTATTATAATATTCTTCTGACCACTTGTTAAACACCTCTACTATCTAAGAATTGAGAGTTACAGCAGCCACTATTTGTGATTCAGTTGCATCCAAAGACCTGTTTCCAACTTGTCCTTAGGCTCACACCAGTAAAATAGACCTTTCCTACTAGCCTCGTAAGGTTTCTTGGGGTGGAATATTGTTTCACCTCATCCTTTTGTTGGTTCTGCCTCTCCAGAATTCTTTTTGAGGCATTAATTAAAGTTGTATTAAGGGGAACTTGGGAGAGCTCAGGTAAATCTCTATCTTTTTTCTGACATCTTGACTCCACCTTCCTTCCTTTTGACTTCCTTCTCTATTAACCATTGAAAATTAGCAAAAATTCCTAGCATTCTTTTTTTCTATGCCCATAGACAATATACTTAGGACACTTGTTCTCCTTTACCCTTTAAGGTTAGACATTTCCTCTAAATTATTTCACTCCCTTTCTGTTAAATGTTTAAATTTTTTTTAATTGTTATTATTTTTTCACATTGCTGCAATAGTCTTGTTGTAAATGTAAACATAATCCCCCTTCCCTCACAAAGATGGAGAAACCTCAAGAAAAGCAAAGTGAGGGAAAAAAAATGCTTCAGTCTGTATTCAGATGCCATAAGCTCTGACTTTAGGTTGGATTGCATTCTTTATCACAAATCCATCAGAGAAATTGTTTCAATATATTTTCTCACAGTTGCTATTGCTAGATTTATTTCCCTCCACCCTATTCCTCCCCACTCCCATTTATTTTATTCTTTCTCTCCTTTCACTCTGTCCCTCCTCAAAAGTGTGCTATATCTGATTACTGTTTTACATACATTACTCTTTCCCCTTTCTTTTATTACCTACAACCCCCTGTCCCCTCCCTTATCCCCTTTCTCTGTTTCATTTCCTTTCCTTTTTTTTCCACTGGGGTAAGATAGATTTCTACACCCAATTGATCTTTCCTCTCTGGGCCACTTCCCAGTTTTCAAGGCAATTTTCCTGGAGAATTTCTTGAAAAATGAAGTCTAAGCTCTTTTTCTGGTCACTTCCTCCCCTTCTATTCCATTGCAAAAGTTTTTTCTTGCCTCTTCTATATGAAATAACTTAATCCTATTCTATCTCTTTTTTTCCCTTTCTCCCAGGATATTCCTTTCTTCCCCATTAACTCCATCTTTATAATACATTATACCTTCATATTCACCTCCCTCCTGTGCCTTGTCTATATATGCTCCTTCTAACTGCTCTGTTAAATGAGAAGGTTCATATGAGTTATCAGTATCATCTTCCCATGTAGGAATACAAGAAAGTCAACATCATTAAATCCTGCATAATTAGCCCTTCCTCTCTACCTTCTCTATGCTTCACCTGAGTCCTGTACTTGAAGATCATACTTTATATTCAGCTCTGGTTGTTTCAACAAGAAAGTTTGAAATTCCCCATTTCATTGAATGGCTCATCTTTTCCCCTGAAAGAGGATGTTCAATTTTGCTGGGTAGTTGATTCTCATTTGTAATCCAACCTCTTTTGCCTTCTGCAATATCATATTCTAAACCCTACAAGCCCTTCATGTAGATACTGCTAGATCCTGTGTAATCCTGATGGTAGTTCCATGATACTTGAATTGTTTCTTTTTGGCTGCTTGTAATATTTTCTTCTTGACTTGGAAGTTCTGGAATTTGGCTATAATTTTCCTGGGAATTTTTCTTTTGGGATCTCAGGAGATAAGGTGGATTCCTTCAATTTATATTTTACTCTCTGCTTCTAGGTTTGCAGGGCAATTTTCCTGGAGAATTTCTTGAAAAATGAAGTCTAGACTTTCTGGTCATGATTTTCAGCTAGCCCAATAATTCTTAAATTATCTCTTCTGGCTCTGTTTTCCATGTCAATTGTTTTTCCAGTGAGATATTTCACATGTTCTTCTGGTTTTTCATTCTTTTAGTTTTGTTTTATTGTTTCTTGATTTCTCACAGTCATCATCTTCCTTTAGCTCCATTCTACATTTGAAGGAATTATTTTCTTCAGAGAGCTTTTGTATCTCCTTTTCCATCTGGCCAATTCTACTTTTTAAGGCATTCTTCTCCTCATTGACCTAAACTGGTTTTTAAGATGCTATTTTCTTCAGTTTTTTATGTCTCCTTGACTAAGCTGCTGATGTGGTTATCATGATTTTAGTGCATCACTTTCATTTCTCTTCCCAGTTATTTCTCTATTTCCCTTACTTGCTTTTCAAAATCTTCTCAAACTTTACCATAGCCTGAGGCCAATTCATATTTTTCTTGGAGGTTTTAGATGCTGATTGACTTTGTTTTCTTCTGGGTACGTATTTTGATCTTCTATGGGACCAGAGTAATTGACTATAGTCAGATTCTTCTTCTTCTGTTGCATACTTATTTCCCCAGTCTCTGACCTGATTTTAACTGTTAAGGTGGTCTCTGTTTCCATGGTGGAGGACACACTGTCCCAAGGTATTTTCAGGGATAACCCCCTCCACCCCCAGGACCTTATGAGAGGCTCTGCTTGGTCTGTGCTCTGATCTGGGGATGACCACGAGCACTTCCCTCTACCCTGGAGCTGTGAGGAGAGTTCCTTCTCTACTATAGCAGTAAAGCTCCCCTCTCTGATATTGGGATCTGAGTATGGGCAAAGGCACATTAGAGAGTGCAGAGAGACCTCTTTAGCCTTTCCAACCTTCCTACTGTCAGAAGGCTGTGTGCTCTGGAATCAGGTACTGGATGAGTTCCCACTAGATGCTTCCACAGGCCTGCTTCTGGTTCCAAGGGTCAGGGCTTTGCTGAGACCTGCACTGGACTAGGCTCTGTACTCACTGTGGTGCAGCAGGGTTTTCCTGTTGACCTTCTGAGTTGTCCTTGGCAATCCCTGGGATGAGAGGTCTGGAAACCACCACCACTGCAACAAACATAGGTGCCCTGTGAGCTGTTTCTGGATGGCTGGAACCAGTTTTCTCTGATGCAGCTGGCGCTAAAGCCTGGATGTGCTATGGACTTTCCAATCCCAGTCTAATAGACCTTTCCCATGTATCTTCCAAGTTTTCTTGGGCCAGAAAACTATTTCACTCAGTCTTTCTGTGGGTTCCACCACCCTAGAATTTGGTTAGAGTCATTGTGTAATGGCAGTGGAAGGCCTTTGGAGTAGACTGGGTGAGAGCTTCTGAGATTTCCTACCTTCACTCTGCCAGCTTGACTCTGTCATACCTTTTCTCCCCAAGCATTTTAAAAATATTTAATTGATATTTTCTTCTTTCAAGGCATTGCCAACTCTTCCCAATGACTCTTCTCTAATCCCCATAAAAACTTCCAAGCAAAACAATTATCCTACATGCCTATAAAAGTGTTTCAATATGATTCTATTTTCTTTTTAAAAACTTATTTAATTTTTTATTTTTCCAAATTACATATAAAAACAATTTCAACAGTTTTAAAATTTTGAGTTCTAAATTCTGTCTCTATTCTTCATTGAGAAGGCATGCAATTTGACAGAGGTTCTACATGTGTAGTCATGAAAGACACATTTCCATGTAAGTCATTCTGTAAAACAGAAAAAACCCCAAGAACAATAAAGTAATGAAAAAAATTCTTTGATCTGTATTCAGGCTCTACCAGTTATTTCTCTGCAGATGGACAGCACCTTTCATCGTAAGTCCTATAACATTGTCTTGGATCAGTGTATTGTTGAAAATAGTTAAGTTGTGCATAGTATATTATCATGCAATATTCCTGTTACTGTGTACAATATTCTCCTAGCTCTGCCCCTTCCACTTTGTGAAATTCAATTCGTGTAAGTCTTCCCATGTTTTATTAAGAGCATCCTATTCATCATTTCTCAAAACACAATAGTATTCTATAATAATCATATTCAAAAACTTCTTCAGTTATTCTTCAATTGATGGACATCCCCTCAATTTACACTTTTTTGCTACAACTAAAGAACTGCTATAAATATTTTTGTATACATATATACTTTACCTTTTTTAAAAACCTCTTTGGGATATAGATCAAGTCATGGTATTGCTTGATCAAAGCTATGCATGGTTTTATAGCCCTTTGGGCACAATTCCAAATTTCTCTCCAGAAATGGTTGAATCAGTATACAACTTTGTCAATAGTATATTAATGTTTTAATTTTCCCAGATTGCCTCCAACATTTCTCATTTTCTTTTTCCATCATGCTAGTCAATCTGAAAGGTATGCAGTCATAGTTCAGAGTTGCTTTAATTTGTATTTCTCTCATTAATAATGATTTAGAGCATTTTTCAAATAACAATAGAAGTTTTGATTACTTTATATTAAAACTACCTGTTCATATCCTTTGACTATCAACTGAGGGATGGCTCATTTCTAAAAAATGACTCAGTTTCCTAAATATTTAAGAAATGAAGTCTTTAACAGAGAAACTCACTGTAAAAATGTTTTTTCACAGTAATGAATACCAGCTATATATTTTCTTTAATTCTATTTCCTTTTGTTTATCCTCCCTCCCCCTTTCTCCTTTACTCTTTCCATTCTCAAAAGTACTTTTCTTCTGATTTTTACTTCCCCCCAAACTGCTCTCCCTTTTAGAAGTTCCCCCTTCTCTTTTCCCTTTCTTCTTTCCTGAATGATTAGATCTCTATACACAATTGAATGTGTATATTATTCCTCTTTGAGCCAATTCGAATGAGAGTCAGGTTCATGTGCAACCCTCCCAACCCACCCCCATATTTCTCTCTATTTGTAAAATCTCTTTCAAGTCTCTTTTATGTTAAATAATTTATCCCATTCTATCTCACCCTTTCCCTTCTTCCAGTGCATTCTTCTTTCTCATATCATAATCTTATTTTTCACATAATCATACCATCATATTCAACTCACACCTCTGCTTTCTATCTATGTGTACTCCTTCTAATGAGAACTTTTAGGAGTTACAATTGTCATTTTCCCATTTGGGAATGTAATCTTATTGAATCTATTATGATTTCCCTTTCCTGTTTATCTTTTTATGCTTCATTTGAATTTTGTATTTAAAATCAAAATTTTCTGCTCTAATCTTTCAACAGGAAGCAATGGGGTTAAGTGATTTGCCCAAGGTCACCCAGTTAGGTAAGTATTAAGTGTCTAAGGTTATATCTGAACTCAGGTCTTCCTGACTCCAGGATCAGTGCTTTTAAAAAAAATCTTTTAATTTCTTCTTTAATTCTTCTAGAAAATCTTGCAGCAAAAACTGCATTGATCTTTGAGACTTTACCTATAGATTAAAAAAACTCATTCTCTTCTTCTGTGAGCTTCCCTGTCAGTATAAGAATTCTTTATGGTTGAGTTCTTTTTTTGTTTGCTCATTCTTTCAACTTACTTCTTGACTTAGGACATTATGCTAGTACTTGACTCTGCACAAATCTGAAGTGAATGTTTAGCCTTTGCTGCCATCCTTCTACATCTTGCTGTTTTCATAGCTTTGGCTCAGGTCTTGCCAAAGGGGGTGTCCAGGGGGTGATCTGTTCACTGCCCTTGTGATTTGAGTTAGGCAAGTTCTTGATTCAGGTTTCTTTCTGATTGTGGGTTTTATCAAAGTCTACTGATTGACTGAGCCATCCCCATTGGGAAGCTCTCTAGGTTGAGAATGACTTTTTCAAGTTCCTCTTTGTTCTGAGATACTACACTCTGTGTTTAGGATAATCTACCCACAGATAGGGCCAGCATTCATGACTACTCTTCTCCCCACTGAATCTGTGGCCTAGCACTGAATGGTAGGCATCAAGACTGCCAGATGAAACTACTTTCTGTACCCAGGGATTGCTCAGGGATGCAACCAAAATGTGTTTCTTATGTCCTGATGACCTTCTGTCAGTATTTGGCTGCTTAGATACGCTTTATCACAGCTTCTGGAACTTTCTGCTAGCTCACTTCTCAGATTTCTCTGGGGATCCCTAAAATAAACTGGGTTAGAAAAATGACACAATGGGACCTCTTGGTCAGAATTCAGTCTAGTACAATATCTAGATCTTTACTGATGTGTGGGGGAAATGTTTCTGACTATACTAAATTGACTCCTTTGATTTATTATTTTATTCTGAAAATTACAGTTATTATACTTCAAGCACAACCATTATCTGAACCTCAGTTCTGTAATGTGAATGACCTTGGCAAAACACTTAACTTCTCTTATAAAATTGGGGGGAGGGTTAAATCTATTATCATTTTGCATTTCTTTTCTTAAATCAAATCTTCATCAAAGGTTAATGTAACTGGGATCTATTGGTGATATTAAGCAATTAAACACAATATTATATCACACATAATATATTATACAAAGTAAATGAGCTTTTTAGTGCACAGCTATAATCCTAGTCACTATCAATGTTACTGCGATTATTATTATTATTATTATTATTATTATTACATTTCATTTTGGAGGACTCTAATTGTTAAGTTCTTTATAATTTTGATGGGATCTAATTGTTAAGTTCTTTGCCTCTTTGCAAAGTCTACTTTCTTAATTCTATCCTATGGGGCCAAGCAGAAGTCCCAAGACTCTTCCAGAAAATAATTCTTCAAATACTTGAAGATGGCTATCATGTATAAGTCTAAGGCTAAACATCACAGTTCCTTTGAGTATGATTCTCATATGGCTTGGAATTTGAGACTTTCAGAAATTTATGGTCACTTTTTCTTTTGACGGCCTTCAACTTATCAAAATATTTCCATAAGTGTGACAAAATATGTTATGTATTTTCTGACTAGGACAGAGAGTAGAGAGATAATCATCTTCTCAGTGCTGGACATATACCTTTTTTATTGAAGGCTAATATGACATTTTCTTTCTAGGCTGGCATATCATACTTGACTCCTATAGACCTCACTAACATCTTCTTACAGAAAACCTTCTTTCTAAACATGTTTCTTCCATCTTTTAGTGCTTTTGTGAACCAAAGTGTAATTCCTTATATTTATTCCTATTAGTTTGTAAAAATCTTTTTTGTATCATCTACAGATTTGATAAACATACTATTTATCACTTTATACCTAACAAAAATATTAAACAATGCAGGACCAACACAGATAACTTGAATACTTCACTAGAGACCTCAGAGGATACTCCAAGTTGATATTGAACCATTAATGATGAATATTTGGTTGTATTCATCTAACCACTGTACTTCTAAATCCTTCACATTGTCCTATCATCTACCCTGCAACTCTTCATTATATCTGCAAATAGGTGGATATAATTAGATCACGAGAAACCACATTCCATTGATATATTCCAGTTTAGTAATGCTATCAAAAAAAGACTGAAATAGTTGATCTGAAATGATTTTTTTCTTCATAAAGTCCTGCTGATTTTTTGTTAAGACCATTTACTTTGCTAGTTACCAGTCATTTCTTTACTATTATGTTCTGACTTTTTTTATTCTCTTGACATTGCAAGGATATCAATGAAGCATTTCAGCAATCCATTGCATGTCTATCATTTTCATTTTCATGACCCATTTTTTTCTAATTAAACATGCCTTTGATGGTATCCTTTACTTAACTTTGATGTTATATCATTTTCCTTGTATAACTTCTCATTTGTAATGTGTTGCAATCTATTCATGTTCACAATATACCAGTCCATTGCTTCCGGATAATCCTTAAATTCTTTATAAAATTGTTTTTATGATCATACATTGCCACAAGAGAGAGAGATTAGAATAACTGAAAGATGAGGAAAGGATTGTAAGGAAGAGGGTGTCAGAGTGATGCTTTGAAGAAGCTAAGGATGTATGAGGAGGTGATGATGAGAGTGTGTATTATACATGGATATTTCCTACCCCATTTCCAATAATTCACTCCCCAAATATTCCTTTTAAGAATCAACTTTAAGAATACACTAATTTTTCTAGTGTTAGTTTTTCATCTCCCTAACTTATGTTTTGTTTTCTTTCAGAAACCTTTAAAAATGACACCTGTAATAACAAGAAATAACTAAAACCACTTGAAAATTGAAAAGAAATATTACATGAAAAAAGATGCTTCATCTTTGTCTTCTGAGAATCATCTGAAGTTCAAATCAACTCCCTTTATTATGGTTCCCCAAGAGTAGTTTGACTGGCATACATAAAATATTAAAAATCCAGGAGATATAAAGTTTGACCTTATTACTTTGAAAGAGAAATTTATGGAAATAAATTAATTTTCTACCTTTTAAAATTTCATTGTAATTTAGGAAATAATTTATAAAATTTATATATATATTTCTTTCTTTGTGCATTTTATACACAAAAAATTTAAAAATTTTAAATCAATAAATTTTAAAATTATATTATTCAATTTTTTAAAGAATCTCATAAAATCAACTTGAAATGGAACACAATCAGGTATGAACCCCTCAAAACCCCTTATCCTAAATTTCTTAGTTTTTAAAAAAATTCTTTTTTTTGTTATTTCTCCAGTTTTCTCTTTACTTTTGCTAAATGGGGAGAATCAAGAACTTATATCTTTTATAAAACTTTTTTTGGGTGGGAGAGATATGAAATTTGTGCTATTTCTATTTTCAAACTTTGGAATTTATGGAATGGATTTGGTTTCAAGTTTTTAACCTTTCTTTAATAAGTCACAATAAATTAAGAGTTAGGCTTACTAACTAAAACTTTTCTATATTGTAGCAATCCCCACTCTCAAGACCCAAGATTGTGATCACCAACAACTGGCAATTTAGCCACATTTTTTCTCTTCTAATTATTCTTACTATGTTCAAAACCATCAAACTAGATATCCTTCAGATAAGCATGTATTGAGTCTCAAAGGAAATCCATTCTGTTGTCAGTAAGATTTGATTTTTTTTAAGTCTTTGTAGTTATCACCAAAGCTAGTTTCTTTTTGAAAGTACTATGGTTCCTCATTTTTAATTTATAAGACCCTAATATTTGTGTAGCACTTTCAAATATTTTTATATCAATGATTTCAGTTGATCTAAATAACTACATGAGATAGGGATTTTTATCCCTATGTTAGAAATGAGTCACCTGAGGCATAGAGAATTTTCATAAGGAGTAATGGGGAAAGCACTGAATTTATAAGTAGAAGGGCTAAGTTCAGAGTCTGAATCTGACTTTTTTGAGTTGTGTGAATTGGAAGTTTATTCTCTGATTCTATTTGCTTCTCAATAAAATGGGGGTGATGCCAATTGCGCTACTGTTTGTTGGCTGTGACAATAATACTTTGTTAACCATAAAGCTCTATATAAATATTAATTACAATTATTATTACTCTTAAGTTATATACTTAATGGTATACAATTATTTTGTGGAAGATATGCAATTATAGTTGAGGTCTTCTATCATCTTCCCAAAGTATGATAGAATAACTGCTTGACAACCAATCTACCATATCATAATTATGCATTCTGTATGTAATCATTCATAAATCAATCACCAAAGAGGGTTCAGAATACCTCCAAACATGTCTCTTTATACAAAGGATATTCCCTGTTAATACTATCTAAATTTATTCTATTTCTGTTGTCATATTCTGATGTAATTTCTTCCTTTCTCCCTCCCTTTGTTCCTTTCTCCCTCCCTCTCTCCTTACCTCCCTTCCTTCCTACCTTCCTTCCTTTCTTCCTTGTTTCTTCTCTTTTCCTCTTCCTCATCTTCCTGCTTTCCTCCCTTTCTGCCTGCCTCCCTGCCTTTCTACCTACCTTCCTGCTTTTCTTCTTGCCTTCACTTTATTAATGTTTTTCCTCAATCTAGTGCATATGGAATACTTCCTTTTATCAGTCTTGAAACACTGTACTATAATAAAAATTGTGTTAATAATAAATGTCTTTTTTAGTCACATAAAAAGTTTCCATTCTTCATTCAGCAAGGACCAAGTGATGGTAAAATAAAATAAAAAACTTTAGATCATTACTAAATGTTGCTAATGTAGTATGATAGCAATGAGAAACTGAAATGCATTGGTAATGCATTTCATCTTTCTTAACAAGGGTACATTTTATATTATCTCTCATACTGACTTATTAAAAAAGCACACTTGGTACTAGAGGAGTTGTTTTTCAGACATACCTTTATAAGATTGATTCTCATTGAAAATAAATTTTCTTGCTCCAAATATGGCTATTTTTTTTAGGTTTTTTGGCAAGGCAAATGGGGTTTAAGTGGCTTGCCCAAGGCCACACAGCTAAGTAATTATTAAGTGTCTGAGACCGGTTTTGAACCCAGGTACTCCTGACTACAAGGCCGGTGTTTTATCCACTACACCACCTAGCTGCCCCTGAATATGGCTATTTTGACCTGATTTTTATGCACATTTATTTTGGGGGAAATTTATAAGCATTTTTATGGTCATTGAAAAATAAGACCTTTAGGCTTGGCAAAAACAAAGGAAGTTGTATTTTTCTCCTGGTTATGGAAAGGGTAGTAATAAGGGAAAAGGAAGAAAGCACTGCTAAATATCATTTCACGTGCACTAAATCATTGCATAGACTAAGCTGTATAATCCTGAGAGAGGATGTTGTCTGAGTAGTGATACTCTGGTAAATGTTAAACAACCAGCTCTTCGAGAAGAAGAAAAAAAATGTGCACATGATGTGCTTTTAAAATTTAATCACCATTATTAACACTGTCTCTATCATTTCCTTACATCTAGACCATCTAGAAATTAAATCCGGTCCTGATTTTTATCATTTGCTGAACTCTAAAGTGTAAATGCTTACACTAAAAATTTAGCAATCTACTCTGCATTTAGAACTGTCTGTAGCATAGCCCCAAGACTGGGGGTACAAAAAGGCAAAGAAATGATGAGCAAACAATGTTGACAGACTTTCTCTAGGTTTCACTAACTCCATTATATTTAAGATGAAATATATATATATATATATGTTTATCTATGCAAAATATGCATATACATATGCAAATTCTTTTCCATTAAAACTAATTAGACTTAGCCAAATACCATTCTGTGTGCATCACTGGGCTACTTCCTGAATTGGTAAGCCTACATTCAGCAGACCACATGTTGGGTTGAGATGCATAAAAGGAGGAGGGATCACTCTCCTCAGTTATTGTTATACTATACTCAAAGGGGAGAAGAAAGTCAAATTATTTTCACATTATAAAATATTTGCTTTGATTTTTACAAACAATGAACCAATGTCAATAAATCATTTGGATGTTCCCTCATACTATTGTGTAAGAGGTTTATTTTAAGGTCAATAAAGAATGAAATATATAAATGATGTCTGCTATATTTTGGTAATGTTATTACTTAATAATAGTCAAGTGTTTTATTAATGTCAATGACACTAAAGAAGATGGATTATCATCTGCTTTGCTCTGCACTGTCTTTTTTATCTACCCTGCAGCTGTAAACTCCTATTACAATGAGTTTCCTTGAGAATAGTAACTGGCTTGCTTTTCTATTTGCATACCTAATACTTAGTACAATGTTTATAGATAGTAAGCACATACATGCTTTTAATTGATGATTGATTGATTCATGTGTAAAGTGACTTACCTGCTTCACAAATTTGTCCCAAAGAATCAGGTAGGCTCATCTTTTTCCCCTCTTTGGTTTTTATCTAGTTTTGTCTACACCTACACAAGTGGTGTCTCCCTCTTCCTTACAAACTTCCTATAAGGACAAGCCTAAAACTTCTAAAACCTGTTGGTCAATTATGGGAATGTCTGTCCCAAGCATGTGAAGACTTTCCCAGCTGAATGGTTGGATAGGAACAATTTGTTCCAATAGGCATGAAGGTGGCTAAAGTGGGCACTGTGGAACACTTAGAATTTAGACATTGAAGATGCCAAGGTCATCAACTGCACCTCCTGGGCCAGGGTCGGTCATTTTGATTTTTGTCCCACCACTGGACTTTGATGACTCTGGAAGAGAGAGTGAGACTCACAACTTTGCACAATTCTGTCTCACTTAAATCCAATTGATGTGCAAGTCATCACCCTGTGATGTTATTGGTGCCTTTCGAATGAAGGACAATCAATAATATTTATCCCACTGGAATTCAAAGTAAGATGCAAACATTGGTGGTTTTGAGCCTTAGCTACTCTTAGGGACTTGTGATTAGATTATCCACTGTTACAATTAGAACATGATGAGAATAAAAAACGAAGTTGTGGGTTCAACTTCACTATAGATTATTGAACTCAGAAAACAGAAAAGAAAGTCAGAAGTTACTTAAAGATGGGATGACATTGCTTACACTTCAATCTGTAGTTCACAAAACTAATTGTGCCCTTTATACAAAATTACTATTTCCATTAGGTTTTATATCCTAAAATGCTAGTTACTTTAAAAATATATATTGCATTGAACTATTTATATACTTATAATAAAGCCAACTTTCTCATATATATATATATATATGTAATTGGTCATAAGGAAATTATATGAGTGATTGAAACCCATTCCATGATGAAAAAACAGAATTCCATGCCATAATTAATGAATAGTGTTACTTTTCCTTGTTACTAGTAGGAATTTGTTTAGGCTGATTTTACCTTTGTTTTTACAACAATATTTGAAACTTGGAAACTATATGTAGTAAGTAAAATGTTTTTTTTATTCAGATGCATATAATCACAAATTTCAGAATTAAAGGAAACCTCAGAGACCCTGTAATCCAATGTATATCTAAAGAATTCACCTTTGCTAACCAACTATGTGGTGGGGTGTTCTAGCCTGTCAAGATATTTTTGAATCTTGACTGTCATTCAGTGTTTTTTGTTTCTTTTTCTCTCAGGCTATTTTCAAATTTCAGAAGTCTAACATCTAAACTTTAGAAAAGTCACTGATAAACATGTTAAAGGATAAAAGAATAATGCTAATCATAAGGCCTCAGATCAGTCTCCTGGAGTCCAGTATTCAGGGGTACATCTCTTGATGTCTATTATCTATTTCCATTTGTGACAGAGTTCCTAAGTAAAGAGTATTCTCTTCTATACAGAGTTAATAAATTAAGATCTGTTTTAAATCTGATTCATCAGTTTTTTCTATTGTTTCATTCTTATGCAGTAACTTTGAAAAGGTGTGACAGATTTCAGATTTGCCTGAAAAGTGATTTAATGATTCATCTTGTTTTAAAAAAAAATGAGAAGGCACCCAACAAAATAAAGGTTTTCAAATCAACTCAATCTATCCCTCCCCCATTTTAATGGACTTAGATGAAATTCATTACACAGGAAGATGTTATTTAAAGATGTGTTTACACACTTATTCTATAATTCAATAGACCTAATTATAATGATGCCTTTTTCTAAGGAAAGATGGAGTTGCTGCTTCCCTATCATTTTATTTTATAAGCTAAATTCTTTTTCCCAATTTTAG
Source organism: Macrotis lagotis (assembly GCF_037893015.1). Classification (NCBI taxonomy): domain Eukaryota; kingdom Metazoa; phylum Chordata; class Mammalia; order Peramelemorphia; family Peramelidae; genus Macrotis; species Macrotis lagotis. Next base: position 135,097,620 of record NC_133662.1, on the reverse strand, counting down.
GGAGAAATTGCATAAAACCACGTGCATATTTTTCAAGCTCCCTTATAACAGTCATGAATGTATGAGAGATTAGAGGTATAGACTGCAGTCATCAATAAAAATGAATCTAACTGACTTAGTCTCAAAAATATTTTGCTCTAAGTAGCTTAACTCTTGGTAAATATTCTTCAATCCTAACAGTGCATATATTTCAGTTTTGCAGCTAGGCTCTACTACCTAAATTTTTGAAAATTTTGAAAATAGCTTAAAGATTGGGGAATGTTCTACTTTCTGGTTCTTGTAAACACTTTGTAGTTTAATAGAAGCCCTAGATTCAGAGCCAAAGGACTGGGTTTAGAACCTGTGTCCTACTACCTATTTGACATTGGTCATCTTGTATTTTCTCTGTGTCTCAGTTTCCTCGGGTATAAAATCAGTAAGTTGTACTCACTTTCTAAGGACCTTACCTAGCATTAATTCTTAACCAATAATATAAGCAAAATGTCTTAGGTAAGTGGTCTGGTTAATAGTATGTTATCTCAACTCCAGTTTCTTTATATCAGTCCACAATCTGACTGGATAATATTCTCATTGTCGAAAAAAAAGAAGACACCAAGCTAATCTTATACATTTTTGTTTACTGAGAACAAGAGAAAACAAATTGGTGCTCTCAAGAGCAGGAGATGCATGTGCACAATGTCTTTGTGGAGAGCAGTTTGTTTTTTAGTCTTTGTTTTTGAGGAGAATCAATGACAGGACAGGATGATGTCTTGACTTGTATGTGAATTGGATTTAAGTGAGGCAGAATGGAACCAAGTTATTAGCCTCACTCTCTCTTCCAGAGTCATCAAATTTCAGTTGCAAGACAAAAGTCACAATAACTGGAGATAGCCCAGGATCGAGTGGATGACCTTGATATCTTTAATGTCTGACCAAGGTCTCAGTATTTCACAGAACCTGTTTCTGTGTCATCTTTATAGTCACTGGAAAAATTGTTCTCAACCACATATTCTGTTGGGGAGAAGTCTTCCTATGTCTGGGGTAGATATCCCCCTAATTCTGTTACCCTTAATCTGGTTTAGTCAATCTGCTGAGAGGATTTACTGAAGTGTTGTTGCTGGGCAAGCTACAGGTGAAAATTGGGTGATAGGTGGACACCAAGGGTGGATGAGCAAACCTAGAAAGGACTTGGCAAACCCTCACTCCAAAGGAGCTAGTCTTCCTTAACCAACCCATACATCCCAAGAGAGCAATTTCTTCCCACTCTTACCCTTATGAATAAAGAAGTATCGGATTATACCTGATTTGTCATTAAAGTGGCATTTCGAGTCCTGAATTTGAAGTCAGAGGACTTGGATCCAAATATGGTTCCACTACTTACTATTTGTATGACCTTGGACAAATTATTTCACCTTTCTAATCTTCAGTTTTGAAAAGTGGAAAATGAGGAAAATAAATGATCACTAAAGTCTTGTCAAGTTGTAAATCTATAATCCTATTATCATGCATATAATTATATTTATTGATCTAGTGATTTCTGACTGGATATGCATTTCCTTTCAGGATAATCAATACCTTTGCCTATATTCATTCTGCTAGAAGACAAAGGGAAAAACCTTTCCTCCCCAGTTTGCTCCTTAAGAATCCCCAAAACCTCTTGTCGAAAAGACAACATGCATTGTATTCTGTGTTTAATTTTTATCTATAGTAGTCTATAAAATAAGGTTAACTCTCTAAAGCCAATTTTTGCTAAATATTTAATATCTGTGGTACCATATTCATCTTCTCTTAGGTCTATTCAAGTGTTATTTTAATTTTTTGCTTTGATGCTTTTCCCCTCAGAAAGCCTGGTGTTTTAGGTTGAATAATTCCAATTGTCAAAAAGATAAATTAAGAATCCTTGTTTCCTGGTGATACTAGGAGAGGGTTGGGGAGGTGGGAGAGAAAGGAGCATGAAGAGGAGAATGATAGCAGAAATGTTCCTAAGGTTCTCATCTTGATCAGACAAATAACATTCCATATGAATGACAGACTTGCCTAGTTATTTTCCCCCTTTCCATTATCTGAAAATGATTGCAAGCAACCAATTCTATTTGTAACATGTGCAGGGATATTGAAAGCATTACTATTTGAAAGGTTTCAACAATTATTTTTATGCACATTTTTTCAATCTGAAATGTATTTTGTTAGATTTTGTTCCAACTTGCTATCCCTTATGAAAGAATATATGTAAATATAATATATATCTATACACATTCTATTTTATATGCACTTTGTTGTTTCTGACATATATGTGCATAGTATATATGGATAGTTATACTAACTTATATTTATACAGTTTTACTAATTACTCTCTCTCTCTCTCTCTCTCTCTCTCTCTATATATATATATATATATATATATATATATATATATATATATATATATAATTTCCTTTGATTAGTATAATAGCTTTATGAGTTAGACCCGGAAGGTAATATTGTCACCAAATTATAGAAAAGAATACCAAGGCCCAAAGGGATTTTGTACTTGCCTAAAAAAGCACAGCTACTAAATTTCAGATTAGAACCTAGATTTTCCTGATTCTAAACCCAACACTGTCTCCAATGGACCATACTTCAGTGTTAAGCAATTTTAGTCTGATACAGGCATGAAATACTGCATCAAATATTAATAATTGCATCTACTTGCACAGGATTTTCATTCTGAAATTTAAGAGGTTTTGAAAATAGTGTGTTGAAAATGGCTCCAACAAGGAGAATGGGGTTCTACCCTCAGTTTTAGCACAAACTTTTGCAACTTCAGATATGCTATTTAACATAATTGTACCTTGCTTTTCTTCTCAGTAATGTGAGAGAGTTGAGTTAGGTAGTCTTTCATAACACTTGCCTCTAAAATTCTATGTTACAGGATCAAATGTACAACTGTCTTTTTTTTTTTTTTTTAAGAAAGATAGGTGGGTATAGCACTCAGACTAGAGCCAGGGAAAAACGAGCCAAATCTCAGACACTTATTAGCTGTGTGACCCTGGATAAATCACTTATCCTCTTTCAGCCTCAGTTTTTTTAACTATAAAATGAGGATAATATTAGTACCCACCTCAGAAGGTTAGTGGGAGGATCAAATGAGGCAATAATTGCAAAGTACCTAACACAGTGCGTTGGCATATAAGTACTATAAAAATGTTAGCTATTTTAGGTAATAAGCTTTTAAAAATATTTTTAGCCTTCTCCCTTGAATTAGGTCTTTAATAAACATGTTTTCAGATATATATTACATATTTCACTATGAACCAAATATGAGTATATTTCATAAAAGTTAGAGCATAATGATGAAAAAATATTAGAGTTGGAGGCAGAAGATCTAGGGTCAAATCCTAACTTGGCCACTTACTACAATTATAGTGATAGACAAGTTATGTAACTTTCTTTGATTCTGTTTCCTATTTTGTCTAATAGTTTCTACCTCTTACCCAGGGTTACTTCTAGGAAAGTACTTTGTCAGTTATATAGTGTTAATATGATCAGTCTTTTAGAAGTTAATGATGTCCCCTAAGTTCTACCCCATCAATTGGGCCATGGAATCTCTATTAGAGTTTATTCAACAAGACTTCAAGAAAACCTAATAAAAATGACATAAGGCGTATTTAAAATGGCATATAAAGTTCAACTATTATTGTTATAATTGCTGTTGTTCATTTTTCTCAACTGAGTTCAATGGAGTTCTTCTAGAAATATACCTGAGACAAGTGGTTAATCTGCAATTATTCTTTTGTGTTTATGGTACTCTTGACTATTGTGCAAGTAGAAAATTAACCACTCTTCATAATTAGAAAGAAACCATTGGGATGTGAACTTATTTTCTTTAGGCTTATTGAAAGTATTTTCAAGATAATTCTGGTAGTAGAAAAGATGACAGAGACAGGTACTCAGAGCATCAGGTTGCCCTCCCATAGCTTTACTTTCTTCCATTAAATATTCCTAGTATTACATTTTTCATTTCATTCATGAAATGAATCTCCAATGAATTTTTGGAGATTAAATATTCAGCAAAGTAGTATTTATCAAAATGCCATTTAAATTTTTTTTATAAAATCACAGGTAACAATTTTGTCTGCCATAATACTACCTTTTGAAGATAGTTTGCTAAATTTTCAAGGATATTTGGAAGTCTAGGTTATGCTATGGGGGTTTGTTGTATGTTAATTTGTGAAAAATACCAAGTGTTTTGATGTATTATTTTTTGTTATGTGGTCATGTCTTGCTAGGTATTAGTTACTAAAGACCTATAACTAACTGACTTTGAAATGTTATGCAATTTCCCTCATATCCCTATAATATCTACATTGATCAATAATTCTAAAGTTTTCATAATTTCTGTTGACAACAACCTGATTTTGAATTGTTATAATGAACTTAACCATTTCTCCTAACAAATCCAGACAATATAATTCCATTCTTCTTTCTTGACATATTAGTTGAGTTTATATGAATGCTTCCCATGGATGCTTTTTATTTCAATCTTGGATCTTAGATTTTTCATAAACTTCATCAAGAAGTGTTGGGTTTGGTTTTTTTGAATGTCTTATGTACATATTGCCTTTCTTTATAATTACTCTCAAAAACCATCTGCTAAGTTAAAAAGGGATTGAGAACTGTACTGATGGAACCAATCCTTGGCTTAGAACCAAGCATTATTTACTTTTAGTCTCTAAGTCACACATGTGGGACCATGTAATGGAAGCCTGCTCTCCTGAACAAACTAAGATGAGGGTGGCTTACCTGGAATCAATATTAGCACTCCTGGCTAGGAGTAGAACTGGCACAATTCAGAACATCAACCAAGCATGTGCCAAAACCAAGACATTGGCAGCTCAAGTTTCTTAAGAAGGCCATATCCTGATTTGTAATCAATCCTCTCAAAATCCAATATAAAAGAGGTTTGGCATAAATGATTTAAAAATGTGAGGGGAGGGAAGGGAAGGGAAGGGAAGACTCTCATTCTGGTTTCTTTCTGAGGGGGATTCATGTCTCTGGTAGAAATTAATTAAGTGATTTCTGATGTTCTTTCCAACTCTGAGATTTCAAGATTTCCTTATTTTTATACTGTCATATTACTTTCAAACAATCTCATCTCAATTAGTCAAATTCTTAGTGACATTGTCTCTGTCAGGGATTTCTTCATATTAGAATCCTTCCTGAGCCTTTCCTACAAAGGTGGTTACCCTACTGCCATCCAGATCGGTCACTATTGGGACAATTTAGATACTGCTGGTAGTATCAACTAAGTTATCTTCTATTAGTGACCTGTGTTCTTCTTCATATGAAGTTTTTTTCCTGGGCAGAGTTTTTTCTCAGGTATTCAGAGCATCCAAATATGTTCCTTGGCTTACCTATTAGTAAGAGGAGTTTAAGAGTCTCTTATGATCAGGAGTTACAATTCTTCCATGCTAGCTATAAAAATAACATGTCAGAAGATGGGTTTTATAGATTAATGCTATATCTGAAAATCACAGGTAACAATTTTGTCTGCTACAGTTTTGCTTGGAAGGGAACAGGAGGGCCAGAAGGAATCAGAGACAAATAGGACAGCTTTGAAAGTTAGATGCCAAGATCTTGCTTTAGCAGCACATGCATTAAAATTGTAATGATACAAAGATTACAATTGCTCCTATGCAAGGATGACATGCAAATCTGGGAAGCATTTCAAATTTTTGTTTGGTACCTAAGTTATTTAAACAATTAATAAATACCCAGTCCCCAATAGATAAATGTCAAAGGATATGAAGAGACAGTTCTCAAAAAAATAATTATAAAATATTCATAACCACATGAAAGAATGTTCCAAATATCTTCTAATAAGAGAAATACAAATTAAACAATTTGAGGTTTTACCATCATCCTTCAAATTGAAAAACAGGATAAAATATGATACTGGTCAATATTGGAGAGATTGTGAAATAATAGACACACTAACACATTCATTATTGGTGGAACTGTGAAATGGTACAATCATTTTGGACAGTAATTTTCCAAATTATAAAAACGATGACTAATATTCTTATTCCTTTTGAAGCAGATCCTCCATTACTGATCTTATACCCCAAAGTTATCAATAAACAGAAAGTCTCCATATTTACCAAAATAATTTTAGTAATACTTTTTTTTGATAGCAAAGAATTAGAAACAAAGTAGTTTTACATCAATAGGGAAAGGCTAAACAAATTGTAGTAAATAAACATAATGGAATATTAGTGTGCTATAGAAAAGTGATATAGAGGAATATAGAGAAACATGAAAAATCTATATGAATTGATGCAGAGTGAAACAAGCAAAGTCAATAAAACAATATAAAAACAACAATGTGAATGTGACAAACAAAATCAAGCATAACTCAAATGAAGAGATATGAGAAGACTCCCCAACCTATGCCTTCATGGAGGCGGCAGGTCCACAGGCATTACATATTGCCTCCCTCCCATTTTTTTAACTTTTCCAACTTCTCAATTGGTTATGTTGATTTTTTAAAAAAATAATAATTATCATATGTGGCTGAAAGGGAAAGGATAATAGGAATAAGTATGATAATGTAAGGCAAAGATATTTCTAAGTGTCCACCCAAAATGAATTCATCAAACTCCTTTAAAAAATCAAAAATATGATTTGCCCAGTATTGTGATTATTTATTGTCATTTGTTCATGACTATTCAGATTATTTCCTCAGTTCCCCACCCATAAAAAAGATTCTGAAACTATGATGAAATCCAAACTGAAATATCCAAATATCATGTCATTCTGTCTGGCATTGTAACTATCATTCTCCTTAATCCCTGTTTATTTCCTCTAAATTAACTGAAGAGTTTAAACTCAGTAAAACAAAGAAAAGGTCAAAATCATATTTTCCATATCCTGAGTACAATTAGTCCAATATTTTAACAACTGACAGCAGCAGTAATTACTTTTTACGATTAACATGAAATTTAAGGAGATATAATTACCCTGATCTATGAACTGAGTAATTAAGGTAAGAGTGCCTATTTTTCTTAGACTTTGTTTTTTTTCCCTTTGAAATTTATTGTATAGAGCAAAAAAATAAAAGCAATTTACTCTAAAATGACACCAAAAATTCAATTCCATGTTTTAGGATGTTAAAAGTCCAAATCCAGTTTAACTAACAATAATGTTGGTATTTATTTGGTCGATTTTTGTTTAGGTACTCATTGTATAAAACTCCTGACATTTGACATCAATCCTTGATCTTAAGTGGAAAAAAAAGGAATTAGAAGGGTTCGATTAAGATCTAATTTTTCTCCACTTTCACTCAAATCAATCCACTTCTCAAATTTGGCATAGAACCTGATAATGGATCATGTATATATGATATATATATTTGATCCTTAAGTTTTAACAGAGTATTCTTGTGACAACCCTGCAAGGCAGTAGCATGAGCAACAGGAAGATAACTCTTTGGGGATTCCTACAATGACAGAGAGCAAAGATTACAAATTCCTTCACATCCTTCCAGTGTTGCCAGGTGAAAGTCAAGTATAATCTACATGGCACTAACACTAATTGCCAAGACTATAAAAGGAGTTGAAATGAATTTACTCATCTATCCTAAATATAATGCAGTTAGTGATAAAGATATTGCTGCTATTGATAATGATAAAAGCATTAACAACATTAACAAAAATATCATTTATAAAATGCTCAGGATTACGAATGACTACACACATGCTATTTAATTTGTTATAAGGTATTTACTCCTATCATTATCCTGTAGTCAAGGACACTGAAGCTAAGAGACAATAAGTGAAACTCAGGTTTATCCTGACACATGATCCATCATCCCATCACCCCCTCTAGTTGCCCCAATATGAAGGGGGCCCACTGAAATTCCTGCTGAGAGGGGGAAGCAAAAGAATAAAAACACAGTATTTGACCTGCGAGACTCACCGGGGCTGGTGAAAAAAGACTGTGAGTTTGATTCTTAAAGTAAAAATGACCATGACCGTTGGCTCATGAGCTGAGGAATTTAAAAATATCATGTTCTTTGATTCTCATACTAATCCAAAAAAAGTGGATTCAATTTTTGTCCCCATTTTACATTTGAGAAAACCAAGGCAAACAGAAGTCAAGTGACTTGCCCAAGGTCACACAATTAATAAATGACTAAGGCTAGATTGTAACTGAGATCTTCCTAACTACAGGTCCAGTGATTTTTTTTCCCCTGCATTATCTAGCTGTCCAAATAAGATCTAGAGACATAATGTAGTCTGCTATGTAAGAGCAGAATTACGTAAAGTCCTGAAGCACTCACACTGATAATAACACAGATGCCCAAGGATCTTATGAGTTGCCATAGAGAGAACTGCAAATTTCACTTTGAATCTCAAAGATACAGGGAGCTATAATGCCAGGAGGTAGAGGTCAGCACAAGAAACCAAAGGACTAGTAATGACAGCAAGCAGAATGGACCATACCATTCAAAAGTTCAGCAACGGATGGTGTCTGTTCCTGGACCAAATTCCCAGCTTATTTATTAAAGATGGAGAATTGAGTAGATAAGAGGAAATACAAACAAATATAAAAACTTGTTGTAAATCTCAATCTCCCCTTAAAAGGAGAGAATAACTCCCTAATAGCTACAAGTAGAGACTCAAAAGAAAAATCAAAAATCAAAGGATATTTCACAAGGACTACATGAATACTTAGGGAAAAAATGAAAGAGGAGGTAAAAAGCAAAATAAAAACTTCAAAGGACATCATTAGAAAGAGAATAAATAAGAAAAATTATGTCTTAAGAAAGTAATGGTGAAAAAAAAAGTAATGGTGTCCTAAAAATTAAAACAGACCAAACAGAAGCCAATGGCTTCATGAAACCACAAGTTAAAATAGAACAAAATAAAAGATTTAAAAACCTGAAAAAATGTAAGCTTTCTGTTAATAAAAATACCATTGACTTGAAAAATTGTGCAATAATTTAAGAAATAGAAGGAAGTTTAGGTGAAGTACAGACAAATAGGAGAGTTTTGAAAGCAATGTGTGGTATAAATCAAGTGGTATAAGATGGAGATTCATGATTTCATATCCAATTGTTTTTGTGCTTGTTCTCCTTTGAAATATTCCCTTTTTTTGATATTTAGATTTCAAATAAAATTAAAAAGTGAAGTCACTAGTGGGGGGTGAAAGTGGGTACAAAATATTTCTTGTTACTGGTAGTAGCAGACATACAAATTTCTGATTTTAAAGATTCAATTATAGGTGTGAACTGAAAAAAAATGAAGAAAAAAAATATGGCCAAATGCTATTTTAATCCCATTTAAGAGTGATTTTTGGTTCAATAAATCTTAGATGTTTATCACTTTAAATGCTATTATTTAGTTATATCAATTATACACAATTACAAAATTCCATGGGAAACATTGGTAACAAAGAAAAAAGAAAAAGGAGACTGGATCCAGGAAATTTTTGATTTATTACTTTTGAATTACACCATAATTTCATTTGTATTTTGTTAGAATATTTCAATTAGCTAGAAACCAGAAAATTAGAATTTCTAAATAGTATAATTAGGCAGGGAAACATTAATTCAGTTAAAAAGGCACAAACACCATTAGCAAAATTATACAAAAAAAATCTAAATCCAAATCACCAGATGAAATAGGAATTATATGATGTTGAAGTTCATTGTTTAAATGACTTTTTCTATGAACTTGAATTGCAATAATCATATGACTTTTGAAATAATACTTTCCAATTCTTGAGGTTTTACAGTATAATTTTGTACCATCATATCCATTAGAATATTTGCTGCTTTCCTTAGAGTTGAAAACTCCATAAGATATTTGATAAAAGTATTAAATTCATGGTCTGGGAAAGAAAGAGATTGGAGGGTTTATTAGGCAAAATGTAAAAATTCACATATCACTTCAAATGTACACTTTAAATTAAACTGATTTTATCAAAGCATTAAATGTTCAGTCACTCTGTTCTGATACTGAAAGTTGCTTTTTTTGGTAGGTCAATATCTAAAACTTTTTGGAAGGCTCTTCTTTCAGTGTAGAAATATTGACTATTCATTATAGAAAATAAATGGAAAACTACATAGGAAATGTGAACACACTGAAACCTGTAATTAATGAAAGACTTTAAAGGATAGAAGTCTGCTAGGACCAGCAGCCCTTATTTCCCCACAGCAGAGATTAATTTTCTCTAAAAGGGAAAAATGACTGCACCTGTGACCTGCTGAGCTGCTACTTCTTTGGACACCTGTTCACCAAAAGGGCATAAATAGTCCCACTCACTACATCCATATGTCCCCTATTGTCTGACGAATGTCTAAAGATCATGTGAGTCAACACATCCCACCCTACTGTCAAAACACATTTCTATATGAGAATGAATGGAGTGGTGTCTAGAGAAATTAAGTAAAACTATATACTTATTTCATATGCTTGCCATGTTAGGAAAAACAATGTTTTTTTTGCTAACCATTCAATTTCTTTCAAGTTTTAAGTCTCACCATCAAATCTGAATTAACAGAATATTACTCTTTGATCCATTACTAACAAAGAGTTAAAAAAAATGTTATTCCAGAAATAAAATAGGTTCATCAAGTGGCAAGGATTATTGTTCTATTAGTAGAACAAAGTGAGAAATTTGAACTCTCAGCTATTTAGTGAACATCCTCTGTTAAACTTTTGAGAAGACATGAGAATGACTCAAAAAATGAATAAGAATGTAAAAGGAACTTAAAAATTAATAAGCGCAGAACAATTTGAGTACACAAATGTCTGTGATATTTATCCAAGTGCTAGGGATGATAAATAAGGAGGTGATGCAATGAATAGAACACTGGCCTTGGAGTCAGGAGGAGGGGAGTTTGAATTCTGCCTCAGACACTTGAAACTAAATAGCTGTGTGACCTTGGCAAGTCATTTCACCCCGATTGCCTCACACCTAGGGCCATCTCCAGTCGTCCTGCTTCTTATCTGGTCAATGACCCAGATGGCTCTGGAGGAGAAAGTGAGACTGGTGACATACCACAGCTAGCCCCCCCCCCCCCTTTACTCAAATACAATTCATGTGCTTTTCATGGTATCACTTCCCTAATGTCAAGAATGAAGGACAAAAATTATCATCACCATCATTAAGGATGATAAAAAGATGAATAAGACACAGTCAATGCTGTTAAGAATCTCACCCTCTATCTGAGAAATAAGACACAAGATAGTGGTGGAGGAATACTGGGAGTCAGGAAGCTAGTAAATTTATTACATAAGTAATAAAATAAGTATTAAGAAATTAAATTTATTACATAAGTAATCACCAGTCTTCCAACCATAGTCAGGCTAGATCATCATTAAAGGATTTTTTTTGTCTGAGAGTATATAAATTACTCAACAAATATTGCATATATTGTGAGTAAAAATACAAAATTTGATAATTTAAAGTTGGCCTTCTCCTAGGAGCCTACAGCTTATTATAGGGATAAGACACCAAAATAGTTAATATAATGCTAAAAATTATATTACTGGTCTTTACTATTTTTACTAACTAGCTATGTGATTTCTGAATAAGCAATCAATATTTTAAAACATTATATAGCTCTATCATAATTTGTGTGAACAGTGGTTTGTAGTTGTATTTATATAATTATTTTGTCAATCTTATTAGACAACAAAGCATTTTACACATTTTGTAGTTATTTTAAGTGAAATTTCTCTTTTTATCTCTTCCTGCTGGAGTTTATTGATATAATATAGAAATGTTGATGATTATATACTAGAAGTTTGTTCAAGTTATTGTTCAATTAAATTTTAGTTGATTCTTGATTCAGTTATAAAAATTTGCTTCTTTGTTTCCTCTGCTTATTCATGCAATTTTTTTTCTTTTTTCTTTTAAATTTTTTAAGGCAATGAGGTTAAAAGTGTCTTGCCCAAGGTCACATAGCTAGGCAATTATTAAGTGTATGAGGTCAAATTTGAATTCAGGTCCTCCTGAATCCAGGGCTAGTACTCTATCCACTGCACCTGCCTAGCTTCCCCTTGAGGTAGTTTTTCTAATAACATGTTAAATAGAAGTAGTGAAAATGGACATCTTTGTTTAATTTCTGATTTTATTGGAAATGATTCCAGTTTATCTTCATTATATATCATGGTAAATCTTAGTGTAGTGTTAGATAAATATTATTTATCATTTGAAGTAAATGACCATTTATTCTTTATGCTTTCTGATGTTTAACAAAAATGAACATTGTATTTTGTCAAAGGCTTTTTTATGTATTATTGATATATTATTAATATGGTTAATTAAACATATATTTTTCTCCTAATAAAAGTCTACCCTGATTGTAGTATATATATTCTTTGTGATATGATGTTTTGATCTCTTTTTTAAGTAAATATTCTAACATTCAAACATCTTTCCTATTGGGATAAGTACTTACTATTTGACAAATAGCATAATTTGGACAAAATTTGGACAAAAAAAATTTAGCCTAGTATCTTAAACCTTCTTTCAAGATAAGATTCAATAGAATACATAACCTGAATATAAAATATCACATATAAAGAAATTATAGAAATGTAGGAAAAATTATCTATCAAATCTATGAATAGAAGAAAAATTCATGATCAAATATGGGATAAAGAGGTTCACAGAATAAAAAATGGATAATTTTAATTACACTAAATTAAAAAATGTTTGACACAAGCAAATTTAATAAAACCAAGATTAAAAGGGAAACAAATGAGAAAAAAATCTTTGTTCAAGTTTTCTGATATTTGTAAGAAATTGATTCAAATCTATAAGAATAAAAGCCATTGCCTAATTGTTAAATGTTCTAAAAGTATGAACACACATTTGTCAAGGGAAGAAATTTAGACTACCTTTAGTCATATGGAAAAATACTCCAGATCACTATTGCTTACAGAAATGAAAATTAAAGCAATACTAAGATTCTATCTAATACCCTAAGATTAATAGACAGTATTTAAAAAGAAAGTTTTCAAATTTTGGAGAGGCTGTGGGAAAATAAGAACAAATGATTGGTTGACCTATGAATGGATAAAATAATTATGGAAAGCAATTTGGAATTATACATAAAAATGTTAATAATACATGCCCTTTGACCTAAATATACCACTGCTAGGTCTATACTTCCAAAAGGTCAAAGAAATAGATTAAGGCTTATATGCAACAAATGGTGTAGTAGATAGAGTCCTGGACTTGGAATCAGGAAGATCTGAGTCCAAAACTAATTATTTGACCCTGGGCAAGTCACCTCTGTCTGCTTCAGTTTACTCATAAGTAAAAGAAAATAGCAATAGCATCCATCTTCCAGGGATATTTTAGGGATTAAAATTGAGATAGTTTCTGTAAAGTATATCGCAAACTTTAAAATACTATGTGATTTTGCTCTTCAGTCCTGTACATTTTTGTGATTCCATTTGAGATTTTCTTGGCAAAGATACTGGAGTGATTTGCCATTTCCTTCTCCAGTTCATTTTATAGATGAGGAACTGAGACAAACAGGGTTGAGTGACTTACCAGGATCACATAGCTACTGAGTGTGTGAGGCTGGATTTGAACTCAGGTCTCCTTAACTCCAAGCTCAGTGCTGTATCCATTGCCCCAAAGTATTTTGTCAATGCTAGCTAGTATATTTACAAAAATATCTGTAGCACTTTTGGTGTTGTCAAAAAACTAGCAATTAATAGGATGTCCATCCTTGAGGAACAGTTGAATAAGTGGTGGCATATAACTGTAATGAAATACTATTGTGTTGTAAGAAATCAATTATTTATTTCTTTAATCCTTTAGGAGAATATGAGATTGTAAGACCCGAGTTCAAATCCAGCCTCAGTCACTTACTAGCTGTGTGACCCTATGTGTAAAGTAGGGATAATAACAGTACAAGTCCTTAAAGGTTGTTGTGAGATTCAAGTGAGACAATATTTGTAAAATACTTAAAACAGTATCTGATACATAATGGGCATTCTATAAATGCTGCCAATGTAGAAAAATTTATACAATTATATCAATGTGATGAAAATGAACAATTTTGAGGACTTTTATAAGCTGGTGAAAGATAAAATTAACAGAACCAGAAGAATAATTTATATAGTTGTACAAACTACTCTGAAAACTCTGAAAACAATGATCAATACAATGACTATTCATGATTCCAGAGGTTCATTGGTAAAGCAAATTATCTACTCCTAAAAAGAGGTGATAGATTTGAGATGCAGGATCTCACACACACACACACACACACACACAAATGCAAACATACTTCTATATTCAATTAAAGAATTTATTTTCCTTGACTATGAATATTTATTATAAGTATTTTTTCCTCTTTTTTATGGGATGGGAGGCGAAAGGGAGAGAACACATATTTCTGCTCATTAAAATATTGTTTTACTTTCTTGATCACCTTAAGGTCATAAAAAGAACTGTTCATGCAGTTTCAGGACATATTTAGCAGATATCCCAAGGCTATAAGTCTTCATGCTTTGCTAACAAGATATGTGATCCTCATTAATCAGAGTTAGGTTTTCTGACTCTGATGAGTGTCCTTCTTATGCCACTGCTAGGTTAACCCTACTTTTGTTAATCATTGAATACCTAGAATATGTCATTTCATTCATTCCACTGTTGGACATAAGCCAGCAAAAGACCAACCTGAGTTAGGTCCAGTCTTTGACTCTGATTTTATTCAGTGGCAATTCAAACCCACAGAACACACACACACACACACACACACACATTTAGAAGAGTAGAGAGGTGGTTAAAAAAAAGTAAGATGCATAAAAAAGGATTATAGCTATATTAATCACAGGGGTTAATTGAAGAAGTGCCATTAGTTGGGGATTACTAGTCTAATTGGAAGATCTGATAAAGACTATTTCAATATTCTAGATAGGTGCCAATGAAAACTATCATTAATATTCAATTATTGTGGAGCTCATTTAATAGTTTTTAATATTATAGGTTTCCAATATGAATTTAAAATCAATTTCTGATACTCAATTTTATAAATTCTCCAAATCAAAATTTAAATCTCAACTTAACTTGCTCTTTCTTATTTAGCATCTGAGTTGCACATCCCTTCTCTTCCTTACCCCACAATATCTTCCCTTCAACCTGGATGACATATAATCAAGTGTAGACACATGTGAATTCATTTTTCCAATTCAGAATCATATGCTTAGAGTGGCTCCCTCTCTAACACACAACTGCTACCTCAAGTTCTAGAGTAAACTGTCCTAAAGCTGAGGCTTATGAGCCATCACAAGTGTGTCCAACTGAGTTAGAACTTAACAAAGATATTTTCTCAAATGACATAACAAGAACAGTAATTATAAAGAAGCAACATGTAGGGGTAAAGAATGAGATTTGGAATCAGAGCATCTGGCTTCAACTTTTGGCTCTTTTCTTTTATAAACTGGGGTCTTAAGTCAATTAATCTCCCTTTAGCCTGAGTTTCCATTTCAGTAATACAAAATCTCTTCTATCTCTAATTTTATGATATCATATTAATTATAGACAGAAACTGTATGTCTTTACATACAAAACAATCCTATTTCAAAAGCCTCCAGGAAAAGACATGGAGGACACCTAGTTCTGGAGTTGAGTTGTCTTGGCCACTTATATTCACTACCTATGTGCCTCAGTTTTTTTTTAAATTTTTTTAATTGATTCTGTAAGTTTGTGCTCTTATTCCTCCCATTCACACTAAATCTGTGTGAATTTATGGGAGAATGTGCCCCTGGTTTAAGTTGTTAAGTCAAAAACATCAACATTTTCTTATAAAACTGTTGGTAGTTTCAATCCTACACCTGAAACCCTTCAATTTGTTAGAACTTTGCTAGTCAGAGTTATGGGACCACTGACATAGCCTTGGACACTCTCTTCCTTCCTATTTTTCCTTGAGAAACTGAAGTGGGACTTCTGTAAAGGACCATGTGGTAAAACAAACATTGACACTTCAGCTACTTACCTGTAGATATATCTATTTCACGTAGAACATCAAGTAAATACAAGACTCTGTTCTGGCAATCTGTGAAATTCTCATTGACAAAGGAATTGAGAAATATTGGGGGCAGACACTTCTGGAATTTAGAAGTTTTTTCCAAAGTTGTTTCAAAGCGGACTGATGCAATATAAGACACAGCATTTTTCCAACTTTTGGCAAAATCTCTCTCTGCTTTGGGGAAATATAGATATCTAAAAGAAAAATATTAGAAAGTTATCATTTAGAGTGAGGAATTGAAATACTTATCTTCTCTAATTTTCCAAAAGTATGATTTTTCCCTCTCTTTATACTAAGTACTTATTGTGATTTCAGTGCTCCCTTTTCTTCAATGTTATTTAGAAAAAAAAAAAAAAATATATATATATATATATATATATATATATATATATATATATATATGAAAGACTTTTAGCCATTAATTTTCAAAAAGAGCTTCATATAAGAACATTCTTGCCAATAGCTTTCTCCACAGGAAAATCACATAATTGTAAAATTGATACAAATGTGATAATCAGACCAAATACAAATTCATACTCTCTACATAACCTTACCTGGGTTTACATCTTTTTTTTCTTCCTATTTGTTGATTTCTAAACACACTCCTCATGGTAATTATCCCCAATGTGCTCAAACCCCAGCATGTTCTTTCTTGGCCGATGACCTCATTTCCTTTTTTTTTTTTTTACCAATTAGCTCCTTTGTTTAAGGAATTTAAAGAAATAAATCATAAACTCACTCATTTCACAACCTTAAAATCTCCCCATTATCTATACTTATTCTCCAATATTTACTTTCTCATGAAAAGAGGCATTCTAAAAGGTTTCTGTGTACTAGATACCATTTCTTCCTACCTTTTCCAATAACTTGCACCTTTATTAACTTCCTAAGTCCAGAATCATTAGCTTTGATCTAACCACTGAGTATGTCTCTATTGCTTCAGATATGTGAAGATTACTTTTTATTATTGAAAGCATCATAGTATAGAAGTCGGAGTAGCAGATGTAGATTCAGAAAGACATGAGTTGAAATCTGACCTCTGACAGTTTGACTCTGGATCAGTCACTTAAACTCTAGGTATACCAGGCAACTTGCTATAAGCTGAAAAGCAAAAAAAAGTCAAACTGCATTTGTAGAGTGAATTTCATATACCAAGGAAATTTCAGGTTCTGTAAACTGGTATTCACTGAAAGTATATTCACTAGGCAGTATAAATTTGAAAAGTAGTTTGTGTTAGTGTTCATCAAAAGTCAACTATATCCCCTAACAGTTTTGTGTCTTTTGAACTGAGTTAGCAGTTCAGAACTTGGAATTACTAGATTGAGTTTGAATCCCAGCCTTACCATTTAGTACCATTATGATCTTGGCAAGTTACAACCTCTCCTGGCCTTAATTTAATCATTTTTAAAATTGTAAAAATTAAACTAATTGACTTCAAAGATCCCTTCCAACTCTAGAGCCAAAGTTCTAATTTCAATATCAAGCCACAGGGAGCAGCTAGGTGGCTGAGTGGATAGAGCACCGGCCCTGGAAAATTTTATTTTATTTTTTTCCAATTACATTTGAGTTTAAATCCGGCCTCAGACACTTAATAATTACCTAGCTGTGTGGCCTTGGGCAAGCTACTTAACCCCATTTGCCTTGCAAAAACCTAAAAAAAAAATAAATAAAAGAATAGCAAGTCACAAACAAATTGCTTGTTAAAGGCTATAATGTGGACTTGGTGACTAAGGCATAATCAATCAACTGCATTTATTCATTTAGAGTCAAATGCTTATGAATATGAGCAAAAAGCGTGTATGTAGAATATTACCATCTATAGATAATCTGTTTTGGATTTGGTTTCAGACATCTTGTTTTATGACTTCCCTTATACTGATTATCAGAATATCTTTGACAAAATTAATTTTGTTGTCACATCTATTGAGGAGTCTCACAAGATTCTATGAAACAAATTAGAAACATTAAGTTGGAGGAAATCCCTCCAAGCTGAATTTTGCCTTACTGGGTAAAATTTTTAAAATGATCAATGTGAAATATAGTAAGATCTTGAATTTTCTGCATGTTTTGACCAATTTTATAAATATATGTATATACATCTGAATGACTATAGAAAATTACTACCTTCACAAGTTTATCATTTATTTGCTCAAATTTTTGTCTAGATGAGTTAATAAATCATTAAGTGTATGCTATAAAGATTTCACAGAATTAGAAAGTAGATATGAGTCAATTTTTGATGTTCTCTAATATAATCTTCACTACTTTTCCAATCATTTAGATCATTTCTTCTATCAGATATATAGACACTTGACCTCTCTGTGCTTTTAGAATTATATGACTTCCAGAAGAGATTTCTTCTTTGTCTACTTGATCTGGGCAACCTGCCTCACCATCTTTGTTAAGATGTTAAGATGCCAGAATCCAAACACGGTGTTTCCACTTATTGCTTGTGATGTTACTTTGTTATAGAAATGCTTACAGCTCTGTTCACCAAGTGGTGTTACATTAATTAATGAATGGAAGAATTTCCAGAATAATAAAATAGAATAAGATTGAAACTTTGCTTTGGTATCAAATGTAAAGTATGACCCTCAGTAGAAAAAAAAAAGGAATCAATTCTTACCTATTGTCAAATCTGTTTCCAGTCTCTTCAATGGATTTTTTGTGTGCAGCCCATAAGTATTTTAGTAAATCTTCCCAGCTTGCAAGAGGTTCCTGTGCTTTCTAAGCCAAGGAAGGAAAAAACCTGTTTTAATTGATAGGTAAAAATGAAAAAACAAGAAATGTTGTGGAAGTATAAGATTTAAAATAAGAGATCCTGTTTCTAGAGTGAATGCATCTGGAAGAAATTCAGTTAAGAATGTCTTCCAAAGTTCAGGTTCCAACATTTTCTGAGGCAGTTGAAATGCATTTTGGATAAAACAATGGACATAGAACTGGGGAAGAAAAGAAAAAGACTGAGTTCAAATCTGGCACTTTCAACTGTGTGACTTTGGGCAAGTCATTTAACTTCTGTTTGCCACAGTTTGTTCAACTGTAAAATGATATAATAATAGCTTGTACCTTATTGGGGGTTTGTGAGAATTAAATGAGGTAATATTTATAAAGCACTTAGTATCATTCCTAGCATATAGTAATGCCACATAGCTTAATTAATTCTTATTTCCTTACCTTCCTCTGTCCACAGATTGTCCAGGATTAAATCATATTTTTTAAAATCTCTATTTATTTAACATTTTTTTAGGTTTTTTTTTCAAGGCAGTGGGGTTAAGTGGCTTGCCCAAGACCCCACAACTAGGTAATTATTAAGTGTCTGAGGCTGGATTTGAACTCAGGCCAGATTTGAACTCCTGACTCCAGAGCCAGTGCTCTATCCACTGCGCCACCTAGTCACCCCTTTCTTTAACTTTCTTTTAAAAATTCATGAGGAGTAAAAAAAGACAAGAACAAATAATATCAACTTAATCACATCAAAATCCAAAGAAGTAGGCTAGCTATCTGGAAGTATAGGCTTATTTCATGTCTACCAGACACTCTTTTTTATTTTTTATTTTATTTTTTCCAATTACATTTAAATATAGTTTTCAATATTCATTTTCTGTAAGATTTTGAGTTCCACATTTTTCTACCTTCCTCCCTTTACTCTCCCCTCCCCGTGGCAGCTAGTAATCTGATATATATGCTGTACACTTACAATCCTGTTTAACATATTTCCTTATTAGTTATATTGTGAAAGAATAATCAGAACAAAAAAAATGAGTAAGGAAAAACAACTTTTAAAAAGTGAAACTTGTATGGTTTGTTTTGCATTCATATTCTATCATTCTTTCTCTGAATAGGGATGACATTTTCTATCACAAAGCTTCTTTTGGACATTTCATAACTGATTTGGATTTCCATATTCTAATTTATCTAGCTATTATAGGATCTTTGATGAAAATAGCTGAAATAAGCAGTTGCATCTCCCTAATTGTCCCCTAAGTTTACCAGAATATTGAGTTAATCAGATCATCCCATTACCCAGCCATATTTGTTAACTAAAGTATAAATTTAATGTGTTGGAGGATGAGGATTGTGATGGTGGTCTAGTTCCTTAGAGACAGAGGAAGGAAGATCCTTCCAGATGTGTCAGAAATTGAAGAAGGCTGTTGAGTTGTTGAAGAGTTTGAACAAAACAAGTGTCAGTATTATACTGAGAAAAAAAAGAGGTGCTGTACTCCTTTATAAAGGTAGCATTTTATTCTTGCTGAATTTGAAAGCAGCAAGTACAACATCACCAATGTAAGAAAGAGATAGGAAGCCTTATCCCAAGAGCAGCATAAATGTTTTCAAACCTGAAAAAATATTTTCCATTTTGCAAGAGAATCTGGGAAGGATGACTGACAAGAAGTGACATCATAGCAGAAATGCATTTGGTCCTTTGGCGGTGGCAAAAATGTCAGTTGGTCTGATGAGATATTTAATACTCCAGCCTCAACTGCCCCAAGGAATGGTATTACACTTAAAAAGTAATTAATGCCTGTGGAAATAATATTGGCTCTTATTAGAACTAAGATTCATTAGTATTGATCTAAGATCAAAGGGATAACCATATTGTGAAGGTGCTTGTAGATGTTTTAAGGAAACACAATTATGTAGTAGTGAATCTCTATGCTAGTTTATTAGACTATTACTACTAATAAAACTTGATGCTAATGATAAAGTATTCCAAACCAGGAAACTGACTATAACCAAATATTAATTTCTAAAACAAAGGGGTTAGGGTATAAAATTTAAAAATCTATAGAATTCCAGCAAAATATTTCTTGCTCATTATAGTTGTACTGCCACCAAAAAGACCTATGAAAATAATATGTGTTATATACTCCTCTTCATAAATTTCTCCTTCTTATAGACATGGCACTACATTCAAAGGATTCAATCCTGGGATCATTTCTGATTAACTTCATTTAGTCTCCCCCAATTTGATCTTTTACCAAATCTTATTAATTCTTTTCCTATAATATTTATTGAACTCAACATTTCTTTTTCATTCTCATAGTTACTAGTATATTTCAAGCCTTAACCAATTTATGCCTAGAGAATTATATGATTAGTATCTGAAAAACTAGAACCTGAGGCAACAACTGTAAAGGTTTGGTGTTTCCCTGACTGCTTCTTTAAGACACAAGGCTAAATGCCAAAAAACAAACAACAAACAGGTCTTCAAAGTCTAGACCTGATATAGAACTAAATATATTCCATGTAGGCATGTATGCTCCATGGGTGAGATATTTTTTGGGTATACCTCATCCCCATTTATCTTAAGGCTATAAATAAAACACTGAGCTTAAGTGATATATGAGTTCAGTCTGGATTCTGGGGAACCAGGCCTTTGGATGAAATTTCTGCATGTAACCACATGGTGTTTGGAGAACAAGATCACTCTACATTATTATCAATGATCTCCATAACATAGAGGCCCCACCATATATACTTGGTTTTTTGAGGAATTCAGCACCTGGTTCATAAAACCTCTAACTGCAAACTTAAGTACATGTATACTTTATGCCCTCAGACATCTTGATTCTCAAATCGTCATCATCATTTTCAATTTCCATGACATATAGCTTTACTCTAACCACAGCAACTCACCAAAAAATCACCTATTTTACATTTCATCACTCATAATTGAACCACTCCCCAGACTATGAGCTCTATAACTTCCTTTTTAAGTTAAATTTTGTTTTTTAATTAACCTGGATCTATTTTCTCTCTTTATCACCCACCAAATTAAGGAAAAAATTAAAAAAGCAAACCAAATTCTTTATAACAAATTCAAATAGACAAGGAAAACAAATTTCTTCACTAATCCCCTGTCCTTCGATATCTTTTTTTGTCACACTTTCTGAACACTGTTCTTTATCCTAACCATGACACTTATGCCCTTTTCTCATTTGTTACTACCATTCCAACTCTACATTATTCTCTAAGCTTCAATCTCTTGTTCTCTTGTCTTAGTGCTAGCATTTACATTTAACAATCTGAGTTATATTAAATTCTGCCTTTTCTCCACCTAAGCTGTTGAATTGGACAAAGTCACATCACTATGCTTACTGAATCTGTGAAAACTGCACTTTATTCCCTCTCTACTAGGAAGTTACCAAGCAAAATCATATTTCATAGAAAAATATTGAGGTCATTCACTATAAGCTACCTCCTTTTCCCTCTTTCTTATATCACTTAGATACCTTTAGCCACTATTTCCTCCCTGTCTCACATGAAGAGGTGGCCTTACTTACCAAGGTTACTAACCCCTTTACCTGCACAAATAATCCCATTCCACCCCATATCCTCCAATGCTTCTGCTGTCATCCCCACCGGATCACTTACTTTCAAACTCTCCTTATCTACTGGCTTCTCTATTATCTGAAAATATGCCTATCTCCCCTCCCCCCTCCATTCTCAAAAAGCTCTCACTTTATTCTTCTATCCCTGATAACTATCATCCTATATAACCTCTGCCTCCGAAGCTAATGATT